>NC_080717.1:24659375-24671875 GCF_019097595.1 Hemibagrus wyckioides
CTCACTCACTCACTCACTCATTCACACACTCACTCACTCACTCACTCATTCACACACTCACTCACTCATTCACACACTCACTCACTCACTCACTCATTCACACACTCACTCACTCACACACTCATTCACACACTCACTCACTCATTCACACACTCACTCACTCACACACTCACTCACACACTCACTCATTCACTCACTCACTCACACACTCACTCACACACTCACTCACACACTCACTCATTCACTCACTCATTCACACACTCACTCACTCACTCATTCACACACTCACTCACTCACTCACTCATTCACACACTCACTCACACACTCACTCACTCACTCACTCATTCACACACTCACTCACTCACTCATTCACACACTCACACACTCACTCACTCACTCACACACTCACACCTTCACTTACTTACTCACTCACCCCTTCACTCACTCACTCACTCACTCACTCAGTCACTCATTCACCCCTTCACTCAACCCTTCACCCAGTCACTCACTCACCCCTTCACTCAGTCACTCACTCACTCACTCATTCACCCCTTTACTCAGTCACTCACTCACTCACTCACTCATTCACCCCTTTACTCAGTCACTCACTCACTCATTCACCCCTTTACTCAGCCACTCATTCACTCACTCACTCACTCACTCACTCACTCACTCAACCCTTCACTCACTCACTCACTCACTCACTCACTACCTCCCTCCCTCCCTCCCTCCCTCATTCACTCACTCACTCAATCACTCACTCACTGCCTCCCTCCCTCCCTCATTCACTCACTCACTCACTCACTCATTTACTCACTCACTCACTCAACCCTTCACTCACTCACTACCTCCCTCCCTCCCTCCCTCATTCCCTCCCTCACTACCTCACTCACCCTCTCATTCACTCACCCACCCACTCACCCACTCACTTACTCAATCAGGCTTCCTCTCTGGTGGTAATGACTGGTGCAATGGATGATGGGAAATTTCTTTTTTTTCGTTTTTCCACTTTCTCTCTTCTTTTTATCGTCCGTCTCGCCTGATCTCCCTGCAGACATTCAAAAGAAGTGAGACAGTAAATCAGCAAACACTTTTTATATATATATTCATCAGAAGGCAATTCTGTATAATTAGAGAAATGTTTGTAAAAATGATCAAAAGTTTCTGAAGCCTTTTCCTTCATACATTTGCATAGCAGCGAGGCCAATTAACAGACAAACTTTCCACTTAGCCGCGGCTGCAACACATTTATTTTTAATCACACGATGCCTTGAAGATGCTAATTAACATGGTACAGAAAGTGCATTGAAACGCCAGAAAGTCACACATCCGTCTTTATTTATTCATTCATCTTTAAACTTGCACATATAAAAAACTTTCCATATGTAGTGACATGAACGAACGTATTTATAACATCCGTTTTATTTACATCACATGTTTCAGAAGCTTCCTGCTAGCTAAGAAACAAAAGGATTGTCAAGCACAGACTGAATCATTAAGAGCTCTTAGCTTCTTCTTTCTCTGACATTAAGAGCCACATGATAGAGTACAAAACTAATAAAGGGCTAAAACTCCAGCACAGACGAGCAGGTAGTAAACACACACACAAACACACACACACACACACACAATTAAGTTAATTGTTCAGTAACTTGCATAAAGCTGCAACTCTAAAGTACAAAACTAGCACAAGGCTGAAAAGTGACAGAGTGCAAAAGCAGGAATAAACAGAGCTCAGGCGCTAGCATAGAACTGAAGCAGACAGCATACGAAACTAGCATCCAGATGAAAAACGAAAGTGGAAAACTAGCATAAATCTGCCGTCTTCAATGTTCAACCGTTAGCATAAAACTGAAAACTGATAGTGAAAAAAGCTGAGAGTGACAGTATACAGAACGAGCATAAAAAAATCAAAACTGAAAGTACAAAACTAGCATAAAAATGTAATTCTACAAGTACAAAATTAGGTTAAAACTGAAAAATGACAGATCAATGAACTGAAAATAAACAAAGTTGTGACAGCATGTTGTGACAACAAAGAGTGACAGCATACAAAAATAAAAAAATCCCTGAGTTAAATAATGAATTTTCTGTGGAAACTCTGGCGCCCTCTTGTGGAACCGCACTGTGATTTAGTCAGTTGTGAGTCATTCTTGTTGAGCCATGAGCATGAGTCTTTCGGATGTTCCCTACATGTGTGAGGGGTCGCCGCAGTGGACTGACTGGTCCACACGACAACTTGGCACAGGTTTTATGCCGGGTGCCCTTCCTGACGCAACCCTCCCATTTTTATCTGGGCTTGGGACCGGCACTGCATCCAGTGGCTGGGGTTTGGGCACTGGCTGGGAATCGAACCTGGGCCTTCTGCAAGGCAGGCGAGAAACCTACCACTGAGTCACCAGGGCAAATAAATAAATAAATAAATAAATAAATAAATAAATAAATACTGCATATTTTATTACAGACACATTTTTGCTCATTTTCATGAAGGGTGCCAATACTTCTGGAGTCAGCAATGTAATGTGTACATAGATCATAGACAACCTACACGTGTGTTTAACGGTCCATATCCAATGGGTTCTTTACCATTTTTAATAGAAATATATTTCATAATATAAAACACACACACACTCACACACACTCAGGAGATAATTGCTATGCAGATGACAATGAATTATGAATGAACGGCTCTGATGTGTGTGAGAGTGTGTGGTATACAGTAACATACAGATTCAGAGAATGTACCAGAATTTTACGCTACACACACACACACACACACAGATTTTGAAGTGTCGCTCTGTAACTCCAGGAAGTCTGGAGAGTCATGACCTTTGAGCCAGTTTCATCTTCCTGAGCGTCAGACGAGAGCGAGTCGAGATCCGCGAGCATGTTGACGCGTGTTACAGAGTTCACCGCTGGAACATCTGTCGCCAGATGGACGGGACAGAGAATTAAAAACAAACGCAACGAAGAACGATCAAAAGCGGTGAGTCGGCCTTCTTCGGCTCGCTTTGAAGAGCGACGACTTCTAAAAAGTCACACATTCATAATTCAATTCATCATTTATTCAGATCTTATTGACACACACGGGGGATCTGAGGCTCACCGACACGCAGACAATGAAGATACCTGCGTCAATGCTAATGCGCTAAGAGCTGTTGACTTTCAAGGGTGTCTTTGTGTCCTTTTCAAACCATGCAGCAGTGCATTATGGGTACTCAGTACGTGTGCTGTTAGGGGCTGGAAATGTAGACGTTACCTCCTGCACAGTGCAGTGCAGCATGTATTTCTATTTATATGTATTAACACATACACTATATTGCCAAAAGTATTCGCTCACCTGCCTTGACTCGCATATGAACTTAAGTGACATCCCATTCCTAATCCATAGGGTTCAATATGACGTCGGTCCACCCTTTGCAGCTATAACAGCTTCAACTCTTCTGGGAAGGCTGTCCACAAGGTTTAGGAGTGTGTTTATGGGAATTTTTGACCATTCTTCCAGAAGCGCATTTGTGAGGTCACACATTGATGTTGGACGAGAAGACCTGGCTCTCAGTCTCCGCTCTAATTCATCCCAAAGGTGTTCTATCGGGTTGAGGTCAGGACTCTGTGCAGGCCAGTCAAGTTCATCCACACCAGACTCTGTCATCCATGTCTTTATGGACCTTGCTTTGTGCACTGGTGCACAGTCATGTTGGAAGAGGAAGGGGCCAGCTCCAAACTGTTCCCACAAATTTGGGAGCATGGAATTGTCCAAAATGTCTTGGTATGCTGAAGCATTCAGAATTCCTTTCACTGGAACTAAGGGGCCAAGCCCAGCTCCTGAAAAACAACCCCACACCATAATCCCCCCTCCACCAAACTTTACACTTGGCACAATGCAGTCAGACAAGTACCGTTCTCCTGGCAACCGCCAAACCCAGACTCGTCCATCAGATTGCCAGATGGAGAAACGTGATTCGTCACTCCAGAGAACGCGTCTCCACTGCTCTAGAGTCCAGTGGCGGCGTGCTTTACACCACTGCATCCGACGCTTTGCATTGTACTTGGTGATGTATGGCTTGGATGCAGCTGCTCGGCCATGGAAACCCATTCCATGAAGCTCTCTGCGCACTGTTCTTGAGCTAATCTGAAGGCCACATGAAGTTTGGAGGTCTGTAGCGATTGACTCTGCAGAAAGTTGGTGACCTCTTCGCACTATGCGCCTCAGCATCCGCTGACCCCGCTCCGTCAGTTTACGTGGCCTACCACTTCGTGGCTGAGTTGCTGTCGTTCCCAAACACTTCCACGTTCTTATAATACAGCTGACAGTTGACTGTGCAATATTTAGGAGCGAGGAAATTTCACGACTGGATTTGTTGCACAGGTGGCATCCTATCACAGTTCCACGCTGGAATTCACTGAGCTCCTGAGAGCGACCCATTCTTTCACAAATGTTTGTAAAAACAGTCTGCATGCCTAGGTGCTTGATTTTATACACCTGTGGCCATGGAAGTGATTGGAACACCTGATTCTGATTATTTGGTTGGGTGAGCGAATACTTTTGGCAATATAGTGTATGTTCCTAATAAAATGGACACTGTGTGTATATAAAAATATATACACATTGGAATACACAAAACACTTTAGATATGTTATATAAGTGAATGTTTCCCATCACCTTCCAGCAACTTAACTCAAAAAGTCATAATAATATATAGATGAGGAAAGTTGTCTCTGTTCAGAGTCATGAACTTAAATCTTAAAGTTTTAATTGTTAATATTTAAATGAGGAAAGGCAGTCAGTCTCATGTACATCTTCATTCCTAAAAAATTACATATGTATGTGGGAAAAGTTTCTTGCATTCAGAATCAGTTTTCGAGCCATTTGTGTATCAAAATAATGGACTATTATTGATGAGCTGAGTCAAATATTAAGTCAAATTCAGAGTCAAATATTGAGTCAAATACTCAGTCCAACACAAAGTCGAACACAGAATCGAACACCGAGTCCAACACCAAGTCGAACACAGACTCCAACACAAATTCAAACACTGAGTCAAATACAGAGTCAAACACCGAGTCGAACACAGGGTCAAACATTAAGTAAAACATCCCAGTCAACATTGCAAGGTGGGGCCCATGTGGGCACCATATGGGCTTGAAACATGGGCCCCAGATGGGTTTGTCTGCGGGTTCCATGTGGGCCCCATCTAAATTAGCCCATATGAATCTCACGTATATTCTGACTGGGGCAAATGTGGGGCCCAACTGGGCAACATACATGAGGCCCATATTGGTCGCATTTTGTGAAGCCCATGTGGTATATACAAGGGCCCATTATAGGTTTATCTGTGGGTACTGGACTGGCCCCACATGGGTGTGTCAGGATTAACTTTATAGATTATTAGATTTTATAAACTTTACCTAAAACTGGTACAATATCCCATCAGGCTAGCTCTAGAATTGAGAATCAGGATCAATTATGAATATAATTTAAAGTTTCTGTCAGAAATTCAGAAATTCTCAAGATTCATATGGGCTAATTTGTATGGGGCCCACGTGGAACCCACAGACAAACCCATCTAGGGCCCATGTTTCAAGCCCATATGGTGCCCACATGGGCCCCACCTTGCAACGTTGACTGGGATTGAGTCAAACTCTCAAGTCTAATACAGAGTCAAACACTGAGTCAAACATTAAGTAAAACATTAAGCAAAACTGAGTCGAACACAGAGTCAAACATTGAGTCGGATACAGAGTCTAATACAGAGTTGAAATAAAAGTCAAATACAGAGTCAAACACTGAGTCAAACACAGAGTCAAACAGAAAGTCGATCACTGAGTCAAACATTAAGTAAAACATTGAGACAAACTCTGAGTCAAACACCGAGTCAAACAGAAAGTTGAACACTGAGTCAAACACAGACTCAGAGTTGAACACAAAGTCAAACACTGAGTCGAATACAGCGTCGAATACAGAGTCTAATACAGAGTCGATCACTGAGTCAAATACTTAGTCAAACATTAAGTAAAACATTGAGTTGAACAAAGTCAAACAATGAGTCGAATACAGAGTCGAAATAAGAGTTAAATACAGAGTCGATCACTGAATCAAACACTGAGTCAAATTCTGAGTCAAATACAGAGTCGAATTCTGAGTCAAATACAGAGTCAAGCACTGAGTGTTTGTCTTCCACTGAACATATGAAAACATATACACAGTCAAAATACAGAAAATACTTTAGATGTGTTTTATAAGATATATAAAATATGTGTTTCCATTCATCTTCCAAGTCTTGCATCTGTGTGTGTGTGTGTGTGTGTGTTACATTTTCAATCCAATTCTGTGAAAATAGTTAATGGAAGTGATTCATTGCACATGGTCATAAAATAAGTGTTTGTTTGTTTGTTTGTTTAACCCCCACAGTCTTCAAGTTTGTTTTTATAGAATTTTTGTATTTTTAGAATTTTACACTTTCCTCTTTTGCTTTTTAGTCACAAAAAGAATCCTATTTATTGCTCTTTTTCCCTCCTAAAAGACCCCTCCCCCTTTTTTGTTTTTGTCCAATCATGTTGGCCAAGCCAGGCCAGGCCACACCCTAATGCAGCTCAGCCAATGGAAAAAGGACAATCAGAATATATTTATAGTTATTTAACACAGGAAAAGAAACCAAATTTAGGTTACCAAATTTAGATTTTGTTTAAATTGTTGAATTTTGATTTTATAATTTATATCTCGAGTCACGATTTAGATTATTGTTTTGATTTCGAATTTAATTTTTTAATATACAATTTAAATTTATAAACTATTTAGATTTCTGTTGTGATGTTTTTTTTACTATTTAGATTTGAAATTGCTTTAAGATTTAATAACAATAATAATAATAATAATAATAATGATAATAATAATAAGTCTATTTCTAAATAAATAAATAAATAAATAAATAAATAAATAAATAAACACCACAAAAATAACATGATTATAGAATCAAAAAATAAACTGAAAGTAAAAAGTTACACATGAAAACAAAAAAACCCAGAAAAACTCAGGCTCACAGGAGAAATTCCCTCTCTGGCCTGGAATGAATCATTTAGAGGTCGGAGCACGTGGAAAACTCAGAAAGCGAATAATCTGCACTTCATAAAGGATTTAACGAGCGGAGTTTAACCTCAGCTGCAGTCTGGGTCAAAAAAAAAACATTTTTAATTTTTTACTGAAATGCAAATAATAAAAAAAAAAATTCAGCCTGACTCTTGAGGTGCTTCACTCAGGTTCTCTGAAATCCATGAAAATAAATGTTTCACAACCTGAAGCAATAAGCTGATCATACATTCCTTCTTCACAACAAACATTACGTTCACGGCTCTTCAGTTGTCTCTCAAGCAACCGTTAAGGATTCCTCGGCCGGCTCCACGACAGCAAAATTCCCCGACACCAAGGAGACTGTGAGAAGCCTCCTAAGAACCTCCTAATGAGAAGAACTGAAGAACCCTCGAAGAACCTCTACCAAGGACCAAGAGCTAAAAGTTCAACTCTAGGCAGAAAGAACAAAAATAAAATGAGCCACGATTTGGAGACCACAAACTTTCAGGGTTTATTGTGTGTTTTTACGTCTTCTTGTAAAGAACATAATAACCTTGAACCTACCAAGTGAACCATTAAAGTACCATTTATTTTAAGAACAGCGTGACGAGAAGAAAACCAAAGAAAGTCTCTTAGAAAATGGGGTTCTATTCAGGGTTCTTTACAGGTTTATTAGTTAACTAAGAGTTCTGGGAGTTTGTGAGTATTTTTAGGAAACTTATTAATCGAATACAGCTTCGAGGAACCCTTGAAGAATCATTTTTATTAGACTGTGACCAAGCGCCTGACAGCTTCTAGGTATTAGGATGGAAATAAACAGTAACTCTGAGGTTTTCTACTGAAGAATTATCCGGCTAATACGCACAGAACAAGGGTTCTTCTGGGTGGAACCATAAAACACGTGAATCCAAACCAAGAGTTTAGAACCTTGTGGAAGCTGGTGTAGGGAAAAACCCCGGTGAAGGCTTCTGTGTAGATCCTTCAAGGGTTCCATGAAGGCTTAACAGCCAAGTCAGATGTATGGTTTCTAGGTTCTGTGTGTAATGGTGTGGAACAGACAGCAGGGTGCAGCGGGTTAAGTGAAGTTTGGTTTGATTTGTTTTTGTTTGTTTGTTTCTTTGTTTTTCTTTTCAGGATTAATGATCGTCCACGTGAACCTTTTTTTGCGTCAAGCACAAAGCACTACTTTGGTGTTTGTTGTTGTTTTTTTTTTTTCAGCAAGCGTAGCAAATCTGTCACTCTGAAAAACACAGCACAGCGCCGAGAAATAAATAATTCATGTCGCCGCTTCCGTCATATTAATATCCCAAAAATCGCTCCAGCAGAAAAGGTAAGGTGTTGTGATACCACTGAAAACTCATCACTGTGTGTCTGTGGATTCCATTTCAAATCCCATGAGTAAGATGTCACACACACACACACACACACACACACACGGAGAGCGTGTTGAGAATTACTGTCAAATCCTCTCAGGGCTGCATTCTCATCGTCACGCATCACTCCAGAGAAAATAAAATGTTTACGCTTTCTCACACGTGTGAGTGCGTACAAGTGGGAACGCTGATTCAATTGACAAGTATATTAAAAAAACCAAAACAAAACAAAACTGAACAAACGAAATAGCCGAGGAAGATGAAGAGTGACGTGAGAATCACAATACACATTAGTCAGAGGCAAAAGACAAGCTGATGTGTTCCTCACTGGACTGAACACAGCTTGGGTTCTGTTTACCTGCATCACGCCTGGTGGGATATCGCGTATCGGGATACAGCGGTAACCATGTACGACTGAAGGGTCTCGAGACACAAGAAGTAGGAAAGTGTGCATCTAACTTTATTTATATATACCGAGTCAAACACTGAGTCAAATAGTGATTTGAACACGGAGTCAAACACAGAGGCAAACACTGACTCAAACAAAGAGTTGAACACAAAGTCAAACACAGGGTCAAATACTGACTCAAACAAAGAGTTGAACACAAAGTCAAACACAGGGTCAAATACTGAGTCAAACAAAGAGTTGAAAACAGAGTCAAATACAGAGTCAAACACTGAGTCAAACAAAGAGTTGAAAAGAGAGTCAAACACTGAGTCAAGCAGTGACTCAAACACTGAGTCAAATACAGAGAGTCAAACACAGAGTAAAATACAGAGTCAAATACTGAGTCAAACGCTAAGTAAAACAGAGTTGAAAACAGAGTCAAATACTGAGTCAAATACCAAGTCAAATACTGAGAGGCAAATACAGGTTCGAACACAGAGTCAAATACTGAGTCAAATACTAAGGCAAATACTGAGTTAAATACTGAATCAAACACTGAGTCAAACAAAGAGTTGAAAAGAGAGTCAAACACTGAGTTAAACAGTGACTCAAACACTGAGTCAAATACTGAGAGGCAAATACAGAGTCAAAGACTAAGTCAAACACTGAGAGGCAAATACAGAGTCAAAGACTAAGTCAAACACTGAGTCAAACAAAGAGTCGAACACAGAGTCAATTACAGAGTCAAATACCAAGTCAAATACTGAGAGTCAACAAAGAGTCAAATACTGAGTCAAACACTGAGTCAAACAGAGTTGAACACAGTCAATTACAGAGTCAAATACCAAGTCAAATACTGAGAGTCAACAAAGAGTCAAATACAGAGTCAAATACTGAGTCAAACACTGAGTCAAACAAAGAGTTGAACACAGAGTCAAACACAGATTCAAACACTGAGTCAAACAAAGAGTTGAACACAGAGTCAAACACAGATTCAAATACTGAGTCAAACAAAGAGTTGAAAAAAAGAGTCAAACACTGAGTTAAACAGTGACTCAAACACTGAGTCAAATACTGAGAGGCAAATACAGAGTCAAAGACTAAGTCAAACATTGAGTCAAACAAAGAGTCGAACACAGAGTCAATTACAGAGTCAAATACCAAGTCAAATACTAAGAGTCAACAAAGAGTCAAATACAGAGTCAAATACTGTGTCAAACACTGAGTCAAACAAAGAGTTGAACACAGAATCAAATGCTGAGTCAAATACCAAGTCAAATACAAATACTGTTTCTTCTTCTCATTATTATTATTGTATGTGTATGTGTGTGCGCATGTGTGTGTGTGTGTGTATGTGTATGTGTGTGTGTGTGTATGTGTATGTGTGTGTGAGTGTGTGTGAGTGTGTGTGTGTGTGTGTGTGATAGAGAACGACAGTAGCACACAATTTACAGTTAATTAATAAACTCAGACAAAATAAAAAGCAGACGACAGGAAAAAAAATAAAAACCCTGGGGATCATTCCGGAGTTTGGTGTGTGAGGTGGCAGCTTGTGGGCGTGGCCTAAACCGTGTGGATTATTATTATTATTATTATTATTATTATTATTATTATTATTCTCCCTAGGAAAGCAGTATTAAGAAGCCAGTGTCACAGCACTGTGTTCGACTCTTCTAAAGCTCACACTCCCTCAGGAAACCGCACAACACGAGGGAGCTTCTGAGACAAGATGACACGAGCTCAGGCTCCAAACGAACGTAGCATCTCCGCGACAGATGCACAGCACAGTGCAGGGTGCCAGGGGAAGACGTTACCTGTTGTAATGTTTCAGACGGAGATGATGGCTTTCTCTAGAATGCCTTCGAACATACAGGAGGAAGAGTGGCAGCTCATGGGAGGTGTGATAATCCTCACAGACAAAAATAAATCTTTACAATCTTCCGTGCTGCGCAGACGTCATCACAGCGGATCGCAGACGGAGAACAAAATCCAAGGTCAATGAGACAAATTAGAACAGATGAGTCAGATTAATTGTCCGCGCTAATCCGTCCCTCGCGTTCTTCATGCTATTGCTGTATAGCTGCTGTGAATCAGTAGCCGTGTTTTCGTCATACCGAAGTCTGCTAACAGGATGTCTCATGAGGTTTGAAGACCATTTTTATAAATAATTAGTTAGAGCACTTGATTTGATTGTTCTCTTCTTGTTACAGCTGCCTCATAGCTAGCATGAGAGCCCTAGCTAGTCGAGAACACTTGCTAGATTTGTCCAGATAGCTATTTTTAATCACGAATGGCTATCGTCAAACAGTCGTTGCTACACCATCCTCTTTTTTCTGACTTGTCACACATGTAACCCCCTGAAGATGTTTCACAGCTTCCTCAGACCCGCAGACCGTCTCTAAGCTCTGACGCTGGAGACTCCTTCCTTAAATGTTAAAGAAAAACAAGAAGACGGTTATCTTTTAAGCGGTTTTATGCGGTGTTTCCCGCCGTACACGCCTCTGTGAGTAAGCTGTTCCCATAGTAACATCACAGAACGAGTGATTTAATTATAAAATATAAAGGACAGAGATATAGGAGATAGACATATGCTGACATCTAATTAGACTTTTGATCCGGACCTGACAGAACCCGCGGCGGTTTAAAACAAAAAAGGAAAAAAAAAACAACGTCTCTTAGAAAAATCATCACAGGCAGGAATACCGTGACATTCCGTATTTTAAATGTCATTCTGCCGAGTGAAAGCGTGGAGATGAAAGTCACAGGGACGGAGTCTTGCTGCCAGCCACTGTTAAAAAGCTCAATCAGCATATTTCATTTGCTGTGACCTGATCTCCAGTGACCCCCGGGCATCCTCCACCACCACTGCTACATTGCGTGTTGTTCTGCTAGATGACTCTCTCTCTCTCTCTCTCTCTCTCTCTCTCATTCTCTTTCTCTCTCTTTCTCCCGGTCTCTCTCTCTCTGTCTGTCTGTCTGTCTGTTTGTCTCTCTCTCTCTGTCTGTCTCACTCTCTCTCTTTATCCCTCATTCTCTGTCTCTCTCCATGTCTCTCTCTCTCTCTCTCTGTCACTTATTCTCCATCTCTCTCTCTGTCTATCTCTCTCTCTCTCTCTCTGTCTCTCTCTCTCTCTCCCACAGCACGTCTGTACCCAGCTCTACACGGCCGACTAAAAATCACATGAGCCAAACCCATGTTGCTTTGAGACTCTGACAGGAAGTGCAGTGATGGCAGTGTTAGCAGTGTTACACACCGGCTAGCTTTTCATTCTTTACTTCTGTCTGTCTTCTTTCCGATCCACCCCATCCCCTGCTCTCTTTCCATCTTTCTGTTAAACCGTTATGCTAAAAAATTAAATCTCTTTCTATATGTGGGAATATTTCAGGATATATTAACAGCATATTGTAAATGATTTCTAATTTATGGATCATTGTTTACGGAAATGAGAATACAGAAGCAATTATTTCCATATTTCTCCATATTTACACGGAAGGATTCAGCTGGAGTTTATTCAATTCAATTCAATTCAATTTTATTTGTATAGCGCTTTTAACAAAGAGCATTGTCTCAAAGCAGCTTTACATGAGAAACCACATAAGAAAACAACAAACATATGAACAGATAAACAGACAGACGGTCCTAGATGTTATCCCAAGTGAGCAAGCCTGA
>NC_080717.1:24676875-24804375 GCF_019097595.1 Hemibagrus wyckioides
AAGCATGGCTGAGTGACATTAGACACCAAGAGGCGTGGCTGAGTGACATCAGACACCAAGAGGCATTGCTAAGTGACCTCAGTAACCAGGAGGCATGGCTGAGTGACCAAAGCCACCAGGAGGCATGGCTGAGTGACCAAAGACACCAGAGGTGTGGCTGAGTGACCTCAAGAACTAGGAGGCATGGCTCAGTGACATCAGGAACCAGGATGGTGGCTGAGTGACCAAAGACACCAGGAGGTGTGGCTGAGTGACCTCAGGAACTATGAGGCGTGAGTGTGTGACCAAAGACACCAGGAGGTGTGGAGTACATTAAAAACCTGGAGGCATGGCTGAGTGACATCAGACACCAGGAGGCATGGCTGAGTGACCTAAGGAACAAGGAGGCATGGCTGAGTGACCAAAGACACAATAGGGTGTGGCTAAGTGCATCAGAAACCTGGAGGCATGACTGAGTGACCAAAGAAACCAGGAGGCATGTCTGAGTGACCAAAGAAACCAGGAGGCATGTCTGAGTGACCTCAGGAACTAGGAGGCATGGCTGAGTGACCAAATACACCACGAGGCATGGCTGAGTACCCAGGAGGCGTGGCTGAGTGACCAAATACACCATGAGGCATGGCTGAGTACCCAGGAGGCGTGGCTGAGTGACCAAATACACCATGAGGCATGGCTGAGTACCCAGGAGGCGTGGCTGAGTGACCAAATACACCATGAGGCATGGCTGAGTACCCAGGAGGCGTGGCTGAGTGACCAAATACACCATGAGGCATGGCTGAGTACCCAGGAGGCGTGGCTGAGTGACCAAATACACCATGAGGCATGGCTGAGTACCCAGGAGGCGTGGCTGAGTGACCAAATACACCATGAGGCATGGCTGAGTACCCAGGAGGCGTGGCTGAGTACCCAGGAGGCGTGGCTGATCAACAATAATTGTTGACAAGAAAAACTTAGATCTTAGAAGATCTTATTCCTTTAAGGTCTTTAAGATCATCAGTATGACATGTCCTTACAGGAAGAGCTTGGAAAAGGAAGATCAGCTTCTCACACACACACACACACACACACACACACACACACACGTTTAGTTCAGGCTTGTCTTCTCTCTGAAAAAAAAAGGAATTTCATCGAGTGTGTTTTCCACCTTTACTGTTTCCTCACGGGATTTTCAAACAATCCAACACTCTGCACGCTTCAGGAAATGAAACACGGCCACACATCAATACCAGTCTATCTATCCTCTATCACTCCTCTCCTCCATCTCTCCATCTCTCCACTACATCTCCTCCATCACTCCTCTCCTCTACATCTCCTCCATCTCTCTATCACTCCTCTCCTCCACATCTCCTCCATCTCTCTATCACTCCTCTCCTATACATCTCCATCTTTCTATCGCTCCTCTCCTCTACATCTCCCCCATCTCTCTTCTCCTCTACATCTCCTCCATCTCTCTATCACTCCTCTAATCTCTCCATCACTCCTCTCCTATACGTCTCCTCCATCACTCCTCTCCACTACATCTCCCCATCTCTCTGTTATCTCCTCCATATCTCCTCTACATCATATCCTTCTCTCCATCACTCCTCTCCTCCATATCTCCTCTACCTCTCCTCCATCCCTCTATCTGAAACTACAATAGGGAGCCTCGTAGCTGTGTGCTCCACCCGTATTTGTTCTGCATGTCAGGTGTTACAGAAGATCTGATCTGGTAAATTGCATTAAAAGCACTCAGATTCGTTCAGCAGCATGTAACCTTTTTATAGAAGTGAAACGTTTTGTTGTGTTTAATCACACACCACGCAGGACAATATTGCACCAAATTTAGCGACAAGCTAATTGGCGGTCCTGCACTCATCTGCACGAGCGCTCTATAATTTGGAGACTGTTGTTCTAGCATGGCCTGAGAGCAGGGGAAAAAGCAGCTGCTCGTGAGTGACATGCTGACAGAAAGAAGACGAAGACAGGAAAGGAAAAGAAAAGAAGGAAAAAGAGAAGAGCACGAACCGGCATCCTGCTGTGTGTTTGTTTATTTATAGATAATACATAATATTTATTTATAAAATAACTATTTTTTCTTATTTTCTACTATTTTTTTTATTTCCTATTATTATTATTATTATTATTATTATTATTATTATTATTATTATTATTATAAGCATATGTACACTGATCAGGCATAACATTCTGAGCACTGACCGGTGAAGTGAATAACACTGATGATCTCCTCATCATGGCACCTGTTAGTGGGTGGGATATATTAGGCAGCAAGTGAACATTTTGTCCTCAAAGTTGATGTTAGAAGCAGGAAAAATGGACAAGTGTAAGGATTTGAGTGAGTTTCACGAAGGGCCAAATTGTGATGGCTAGATCACTGGATCAGAACATCTCCAAAACTGCAGCTCTTGTGGGGTGTTCCCAGTCTGCAGTGGTCAGTATCTATCAAAAGTGGTCCAAGGAAGGAACAGTGGTGAACAGGCGACAGGGTCATGGCTCATTGATGCATGTGGGGAGCGGAGGCTGGTCCATGTGATCCGATCCAACAGAAAAGCTACTGTTGCTGAAATTGCTGAAGAAATTAATGATAGAAAGGTGTCAGAATACACAGTGCATCACAGTTTGTTGCATATGGGGCTGCATAGCTGCAGACCAGTCAGGATGAAAACATTTAATTATTCAAATAACCCTAAGCCAAAGTGTGTGTGTGTGTGTGTGTGTTTAGTAGAAAAGTGAGCTGAAAGTCCAATCTATTCCTCATTCTTTTCTTCTTAATCCCTTGAACCTGGTTCAACCTGAACCTAGTTGAACTAATGGTTCTTTAAAGGTTCTTTAAAGGTTCTCCTAAAAACCCTTTCTGATTCAGAATGAAACAGTGTTTGAATGCTGGTTTCTGTAAAGGCTTCATACCTGAACTGGGTTCTGTTTCAAATTCCTGATGTGCTGTTAGCTAGAAAATCACCTTCAGGGTGACTCCTCTTCCTCACTGCACCTTCCTCACAGAAATCCTGAAGGTCAACATGTTCTCTGTCAGGAGAACCGGTGGAGAAAATGTCTTGAAAAGGAACAGAAAGTGTCAGAAGTTTCACTTAGGCTTTTTTTTTTATTTCTAAGAAAGTATCCGGTTTGTTGATTTAAAAAATAATGCTACAATTAGCTTCCAGGCTCTGTGGCTAAGCGTCCATCTGAGCATGTCAGGCAGAACCAATCAAAGTTCTCTCATCCATCAGATAATAATAATAACGGTCCAACATCCACCTCATAAATGAGTGTAATTTAAACAATTTCCGTGTCCTGTTCTCTCAGTGGCTCGCATGTACCGCCGCTTTATTGGCGCACTTACCCTCGGAGCATGTTCTAGATGGAGCGCACGAGCGAGTGTGGAGTCTTCATCCTCAACTTAATAGTGGCAAGTCTGGGTAATAAAGAAATAATGATTTTATACCACGAGGCACAGAGCGGAGGAGGAACGCCGGCCATTAGCTCTAGCGCTGATGTGAGGAGCTCTGGATGGAGGGAATCAGGGAAAGAAGAAGTTTCATCTGAGAAGGATGAAGATGTTGAAGTGATGCAGCAGGATTCTCACGTCGATCTCGGCTTCCAAGCTGTTTACACAAACTGCCGTGACGAACCTTCTTACCAGAAACCTCCTGGATCTTAGATTTCAGTTCGAGGTTTAGCTTCTGGTAGTCAATCATAAGAACAAGACGATCGCTGACCATCAAAGCTACAGCCTGCGAGAGAAAAAAAGCTTGGTGTCTGAAAGTGAATGATTTTCTCTTCATAGGAACCAAGAAGGAAGGAACCAACCTAGGAACCAAGAACAACTGGATGAAACTGGGACCTGAGCAGTTATAACACAAGTGCAGGATATACAATGTTCTTGTTCTTGCTCAAGGGTCCAGCAGTGACAGCAGTGGGATCTGAACTCACAACCTTTTAACAAATCAGCAGCCCAACATCTCAACCCCGGAGCCATGACCTCACCACCAAGTTTTCTGATGAGAGTTCTTACCAGGTCAAGAAAATATGAACATATAACCCCAATATTGTCATCCCTGCACTGGCTACCTGTTAAGTTTAAAATTGATTACAAACTATTGCTACTTATAAACAAGGATCTAAATGGTTTCGCTCCCACATGTCTAACCAGTCTTCTGACAGAATAGCAAAGTCTATAGAAGGGGGTAGAGCGTTTTCATCCTTAGCTCCTAAACTTTGGAATAGTCTTCCTGGCTCAGACACAGTCTCCCAGTTTAAACCTAGATTAAAGACACATCTCTTTAGCCAGGCATACACATAATACATCCCATAACCTTGTGCTCCAGTACATCTAATTAAATGCATACTATCATCTAGTGCTGCTAATATCATGAACAGCAGCTACGCTAATTCCTTTCCATTTCTACCCAACCCGAGGCATCTAGAGATTGTGCCAGCTCCAGTAGACAGAGGCCAGCTCCGCGAGGATCCTGGATCCTGCTTCGTAAAAAGATTTTGGGTATTCAAAGGGAAGATGCCAACCCTTTGTGAACGACAACAACCTCCTAATTAATGCACACACTAACATTCTGCATATGCTGTATCATACACATGACTGCAGAAAGGACATTATTCATAATCACACACTCCGGGGTTTATAATAATTCATAATCACGCTCTCTGGTGTCACCTAAATGAGGATGAGGTTCCCTTTTGAGTCTGGTTCCTCTCAAGGTCTCTTCCTCATACCACCTAAGGGAGTTTTTCCTTGCCACACAGTCTCCTCAGGCTTGCTCACCAGGGATGATTTGGTCTAAAATTAACCTTGGACTTTTGTACTATATTTCTTATGTTCTGTAAAGCTGCTTTGAGACAATGTGCCTTGTTAAAAACGCTATACAAATAAAATTGAACTGAATTGAATTGATGTCCATCAGGAGCAAGGAGTTTGTGATTTCTCAGTAGTACAACTGAAAAAGGGGAAGACAGTAGCTCCACTTCACTGGTGATTGTTCTTCTCTGATAGCCGGACACCCGGTTTGTTATTGTGTCATCACACTGTGAGACTTGCTGTTGAATATAAACAGGTTACCAGGAAGTGAACTCTGGCTCCTTCTGGAATAATGTCAGCCGTGAGCGAGACACCTTGTGCAACCTGGACCCATCATCCATACTCAAGTGTCACCTCAGAGCTTGTGCGCTTCATGTTTCCGTCTCCGCTCCATAGTAAACACCTAGCAGGTGTCGCTCTGCCCGCGTTTTGTCTCCGTGCTAAAATTAGAGCGAGGTCAAACGTGTCGTCTCCCCTCCTTTTAGCTCCACAAACAAAAAATAAGGCTAAAAAAAAAAGGTCACATGACTATGCAGATCAAGCCACCGGTCGGTTTCCCGTGTCCCAGGATTATGTGGCGCTCCTGGTTGCCACGGCAATGGCAGTTAGCGGGAAAAACTGGGTTACCAGGTGGAGGGCGATTGTGGCACGTCTTCGCCATGGCAACCGGGGTCAGGGTTGTGAAGAAAGGCGAGGTTTAGGGCCCCCGCGTTCATCAAAACACATTAACTCCGCTGACGTGGTTCCTGCGTGTCGGGGGATGACCCTGTTAACCTCCGCTCCATCCTGATGATTCTTCTAAAAGGCAGAATTTTCATTCTCTTCTATTTTGATTCACATTTCCAGTAAAGTGCACGTCACACGCAGCTCACAGTGCAGTCATCTGAGTACACTTCTGTTTTTCTGTCAGTCACAGAGCAGCTTCACAAAACAAGTGCCGCTTTAAAACTTTTAAAAGAAAAGTTTTTTAATGATTCATTTCTCCTTTCAAAGGACATTTTGAACCCAGACTGGTTATTTCATCAGAGCTTTTTCCTTTTAGTTTTTTTTATCTTGAACGGCTAAAGAAGTTTCTCCAGTCTCTGCTTTTGTTCAGCAACACAAAGTTTTTCAAAGCAAAAGAAAGAATATTTAGAAATATCGTACATTATTATAGCTTAAAACCTGGAACATGTCGTGTGTGAGTATTTACAATAGGAAATTATAAACATGAACTTTACAAGAAGAAGCTTTCCTTCCTGTAAGACCATTCTACTTCCTGTAAGAACACTTTCCTTCCTGTAAGACCATTCTACTTCCTGTAAGAACACTTTCCTTCCTGTAAGAACACTTTCCTTCCTGTAAGACCATTCTACTTCCTGTAAGAACACTTTCCTTCCTGTAAGACCATTCTACTTCCTGTAAGAACACTTTCCTTCCTGTAAGAACACTTTCCTTCCTGTAAGACCATTCTACTTCCTGTAAGAACACTTTCCTTCCTGTAAGACCATTCTACTTCCTGTAAGAACACTTTCCTTCCTGTAAGACCATTCTACTTCCTGTAAGAACACTTTCCTTCCTGTAAGACCATTCTACTTCCTGTAAGAACACTTTCCTTCCTGTAAGACCATTCTACTTCCTGTAAGAACACTTTCCTTCCTGTAAGACCATTCTACTTCCTATAAGAATACTTTCTTTCGTAACAGATCGCCATTCCAGACGCCCTTCCCTCCTGTAAGACCATTCTACTTTCTGTAAGGACACTTCCTTCCAGTAAAACTGTTCTACTTCCTGTAAGGACGCCCTTCCTTCCTGTAAGACCATTCTACTTTCTGTAAGGACACCCTTACTTCCTGTAAGACCATTCTACTTCCAGTAAGGACACCCTGCCTTCCTGTAAGACCGTTCTACTTCCCATAAGGACACCCTTCCTTCCTGTAAGACCGTTCTACTTCCCATAAGGACGCCCTTCCTTCCTGTAAGACCATTGTACTTTCTGTAAGAACACCCTTACTTCCTGTAAGACCATTCTACATTCCCATAAGGACACCCTGCCTTCCTGTAAAACTGTTCTACTTCCTATAAGGATGTCATTCCTTCTTGTAAGACCGTTCTACTTCCTGTAAGGACACCCTTCCTTCCTGTAAGACCATTCTACTTCCAGTAAGGACACCCTTACTTCCTGTAAGACCATTCTACATTCCCATAAGGACACCCTGCCTTCCTGTAAGACTGTTCTACTTCCTATAAGGATGCCGTTCCCTCTTGTAAGACCGTTCTACTTCCTGTAAGGAAGCCCTTCCTTCCTGTAAGACCGTTCTACTTCCTGTAAGGACACCCTTCTTTCCTATTAGACCAATCTACTTCCTGTAAGGACACTGTTCCTTCCTGTAAGACCGTTCTATTTCCTGTAAGGATGCCCTTGCATATAATCTACATGTCTGATGCTGGAATGGAAACAAGTGAAGAATAATTAAATTACACGTCTTTCAGATGATCTGATCAGTCAGTCCCACTGCTCTCTCCCAATCGAGGACACACACACACACACACACACACAAGATGAGCTGTTGAATTCTGCTTCCCTGGTGTCACTTCTCCTGACTGAATGTGGTCAATTAAGCTGTAACCAGATTCAGGTTGGACAGTTAATCCTGGAACACCTGCAGCCTCACGGGATGAGTCCATCATCCAACACTCACACACACACACACACAGAGAGAGAGAAAGAGAAAGAGAGAAAGAGAGAGAGAGCAATGCCAAGGCACTAACGTGAACCTGGAATCCTAATTAACCCGTTGAATAAAAAGCCAGATCCAGACTTCAGCTTCGAGGTTGCTTCAGATCACACGGCGGGGCGGCGTTATAAACAATTCATTAGCCGGTAAAAGTTCAGAAAAGTTCTGAGACTTTATTTCAGAGAATCATTTTGGTAAGGTCCCTGTCATTTTTGTAGAAAGTAAAGCAGGAGCTCTAGAGCTGTTACATGACTGAGGTTTCCGGCGCAGGATTGGTCTGGAATGATGGAAACATCTCACACTTACAATTCCAAATGAAAATAAATTCAACAATTTTAGACTCCAGAAATCATGTAGGCAGGACAGCAATGTTCTGGACAGCATTTGATTGGACACAAATATAAACGGAATCAACAAAACAATCTTTTTTTTGTGTAGAATTGAAATAAAAATATCTACAAAATGCATGTTCTGGCCTATGAGCCTGCCTTCAACCATCACTGGATCCCCATCAGAATGTGGCAGGTCATCAGAGGACGATGTTACCTGACCACTTCACTCCATCCTGACTCTTCTGGAAAACTTCTACACAAAGATCAGCTCCATCAACACCGTGATTCCATCTAATCTCTAAATTCTCCAGTTGTGGTATCTATGCACCTGGACTTTGAGACCAACAAACCTCAAGTCTGTTAGACTTGGCACCTCTTCCTCCTTTTCTTCCTCAACTCCATCCTAAACAGCGAGTCCACTTCTCTACTTCCCTTTTACCTCTGACTGGGTACATGTGCATGGTTAGAAGATAATGAGATGATGATGATGATGATGATGAGATATCCTACAGAGAAGAGGTTCAGCATCTGCTAACATGGTGCCCCAACAACAACCTTGACCTTAGACCCCTAACCCAGAGAACTGTCCGTGGATGTGACAGAGGAGCCACAAACACACCCCTGTCTTTAGGAATGAGACTTCTGGTTCTTGGTATCCACAAATCTGCTGAAATTTCCTCCCCTTTATTCTCAACTTCATCCTAAACAGCGGTGTACCACAAGGCTGCATGCTGAGTCCACTTTTCTACTTCCCTTTCACCTCTGACTGAGTACACGTGCATGGTTAGAAGATAATGAAGATGATGATAATGATGATGATGATGATGAGATATTCTACAGAGAAGCGGTTCAGCATCTGCTAACATGGTGCCCCAACAACAACCTTGACCTTAACCCAGAGAACTGACTGTGGAGGTCACAGAGGAGCCACATGTCTTTAGGAATGAGACTTCAGGTTCTTGGTGTCCACAAATCTGCTGAACTTTCCTGGAAACTAAACACCTCCTCTCTCATCTACTTTTTGAGAAGTCATCATGGTGAACTTCTCTTTTTAACATTCCAATGAACTGCCTCTATACTATATCTACACAGCGTGGGAGCAGAACAGGAGCAGCTCCAGCATCATGGATGTTTATCATGAGTGTTCCTGATGGAGAGCGAGAGGTATGATCAAAGACCTGGACTGCTCCTACGTCTCTCCTCAGGAAGACACTGCACAAGACTGCACTGTCGCACTAAAGGGCTCGTGATCGGCTTTTCCCCTTCAGCTTCACTCATGCTAAACTCCAGCGTTGGACAGCAGACTATACTGCGCACTACATCACTGCTATTATCTGCAATTACATGCAAGTACTTTGCGCTTTACTGCAATTATCTGTCATTACTACAATTATTTATATTAGACTGTCATATGCACATTACTGCTGTTTGCACATCTGCATTTCTCACATCTGCATGCATCAGGCTGGTCGCTCTCTACCTCTACACCGTTTAGCTCAACTTATCACACCAGCTTTATTTATTTATTTATTTATTTATTTATCTCAACACATGTAGCTGAATTTCACCAACACACCTCACACACCAAACTGCGGAATGTTCCCCAGGGTTTTTATTTCATTTCCTGTCCTCCGTTTCCTCCCCTGCTTTTTACTATTTTAGTTTATTAATTAACTGTAAACTGTGTGCTACTGTCGCTCTCTAACACACACACACACATAAAATAGTTTAAAAAAAAGCTATATAAAGTAAAATCACATTCACTGTTCAATCACCGAGCTCTCCATTATTTCACTCTCTCTCTCTCTCTCTCTCTCTCTCTCTCTCTTTTACTCAGTCATTTCCTTTCTTTCTTTCTTTCTTTCTTTCTTTCTTTCTTTCTTTCTTTCTTTCTTTCTTTCTTTCTTTCCCTTTTTGTCTTTCTCTCTCTCATTTTTTTATTTTATTTATTTTTATCCTAAATTATTTCTGCTTACATTTATTGATTTGTTTTTTGTTTATTTACTTTTTTCTTTTTACCAGCTTCCTCTCTGTCCTTCCAATAGAGCCGAGAGCTACGTCTGTCCTCACGAACCCCTCGATCCTGTGACACGGTGATCGCACAGCTCGCTCTTAGAACCTTTTAATCAGATCTGAAAGGGATAAAAGTTGCCTTTCTGTTTCACACGCGAGGAAATAACGGCTTTACGGCTCCGTCGATCCAATAAGGAGCTGTTAGCATTGACTCACGCTCGCCTTTAGACGCCACCTCCGTTTTTTGCGTTATTGCCGGTCCTCTATGGGCTGGTAATGGAGTTTATTTCATTAGGCCATGCGAGCGGAGGCCGTCAGGCACGGTGGGAGCTAAAAGGGGGCATTTTCAGAGCCCAAAATAGTGCATTCATTTTAGAAAATTGCACTGTGCTTCGTGATCGGCCAAAAAATGTCTTGTCCCACTAAGCAACATTTAAAAAAACATCAACACCATGATGGAAAAAAAAAGGAAAAGATTTTGTCATTACAGCAGATCAGTCAGGACACGGATTTCATTTTATACTTTAGCTACATGGAACATGAGGCTTGCGACCTGTAGTGGAAATTTCTGCCACAAATAGAAAGAGAAAAAAATCAAAATCTTACTCAATAAAACTGATGGGTTTTTTTTTACTCAATCAGTCCAAGACAAAATATCACTTTATAAAAAAAAAAATCTGATTTGGTTGTGAGAATTAGAAGCGAGTGGGCGTGGCCTAGCCTATGAGATAGACAGAGTGACATTTCGATTTCATTTTAATTCAGGGAGCAAAAGAAGAATTTTTTTTTTTTTTTTAAATCCAGCAACAATGATATTACGAAAAATGAATGAATGAATGAATGAATGAATGAATGAATGAATGAATGAATAAATGAATGAATAAATAAATGAATGAATAAATAAATAAATAAATAAATAAATAAATCCCATGGCATTGAAGATCAACTAAAAAAGGAAAGATTAATTTTTTTTTTCATTATTCTTAGTTTTAAATAAGAATAAAAGAGTAAGAAGCCTAAGTTTTTTTTTATAACTCAACTAAGTATCATTTGATTTAATTTCATTTAATTATTTAGTTAAATAATTGAAGGAATTTATCATGTAAATAAATTCTAAGTTTGAATAATACCCCCCCAGTTAAGTTCCAACAAACTGAATGACATGGAACTGAAATGACATGGAGTGAGTCCAATGAAAACCCTAAAAGTGGAACATAAATTAGAACTGAATCAAAATAATATTTCTATTAAAAAAAATTGAACACTGAACTAGATGAAAATGAAAAATGAAAAATGATGTGTCTCCACATCGTGCCTCTTTATCTTGATTTGTTCTCATACTAAACGATTTCCTTTTCATTCAATTAATAATATTATTATTTATTTATTTATTTATTTATTTATTTATTTATTTATTTATTTAAACACTTATAAACATCTTCCTGCTCCTTTTCTCTGACACTTTTCCTTCCAGGAGACTCGAGCGCTACGTCTATCCTCACACACGCCAACCACAATCCCCTCGAGAATCTTGGCTCATCACATTGGACAATTAGTTTCCCTACAGCGCAGTGTGTTATCGCTCCGCCCACCCTGTAGGCCACACCCACTCCATTCAAACACCTGTAGAACCACAGAAATTTGTGTAAAGTTGTGTGACTGTACACTTACAATTATTATTATTAATTATTATTACTATTATTATTATTTTATTTTATTTTTTTCAAACTCTTTTGGTAAATTTAGAGCCATGGCTAATGATGTGGATAAACCTGCGTGTGATACAGGAAGCCATCATACACATCTAAAGGAAAAAAACAAAACGAAAACAAAAAAGCTCCCAAATGCTAACCATCAAGAGAAAACTATCTTTTCTTTTTCCTTCCCTGTAAAAGCAGGAATAAAACCCGGAGAAACGTCAAACTGCCCCTTTCTTTTCAGAAGTGCTCTTACAGTAGGTCATAATTAGGCTCCCTACTCAGCACAGGAAAGGGATTTGCACCTCAGCAGGAAGATCAGGTTGACCTTTAGGGCTTCCAGTCCATCTGCGTCAATGCTGCTGGGAAAGCCCACAGCGAGGACAAGTCCAATTCAGTCCGAGGCTAATGCTCTGTCCCTCGCGGCCGTGTTTCTTATGAAGTGCGCTGCATAGGGGAGGAAATAATGGCTTCTGCAGCGTGTGGAGTGCTCTGGATGTCCTGTAGGGAGCTTTTGGGGCTGACTCGCACTTTATTTTTTGCCTTAAGGTGGTTTCTTTTTCTTTGTAGAAGTGGGAAAAAAAAGAAGCTGGGATTGATTGGAGGGCTGATTGACCCGGTGTTGGGGCGAGAGCTCTCTGAGCTGTGATTATTTCAGAAACAAACCGCTGCTGAAGAGAGAAGTTCCTCTGACATCAGACATCCAGCTGATCTTCACGAGAAAGTTCTCAGAACAATCCTCATGCCAATTTTTCACTTTAATCACCCCTGATTAGCACCTTATTTAATAATAATAATAATAATTATTATTATAATAATTATTATTATTATTATGTAATAATAATAATAATAATAATAATAATAGTAATAATAATCATAATTTTATTTCATTTCCTGTCCTCTGTTTCCTCCCCTGCTTTTTATTATTTTGTCTGAGTTTATTAATTAACTTTAAACTGTGTGCTACTGTCGCTCTCTAACACACACACACACACACACACACACACATACATACTCACACACACACACACACACACATGCATACACACACACACACAAAATAAGCATTAGTACAAAAGCTGTATAAAGTAAAATCACTGTTCAATCACCGAGCTCTCCATTATTTCATTCTCTCTCTCTCTCTCTCTCTCTCTCTCATCATTTCCTTTTTCTATGTTCCTTTCTTCCTTTTCTCTGGTTGATTCTTGCTTTTCCATCTCCTTCTCTCTTTTCTTTCTTCTCTGTTTCTTTCCTCCTCTTTCCTCTTATTCTATTCTTTCACTTTATCATCTCCTTCTCTCCCTATTTCTTTCTTTTCTCTGTTCTTTTCAATCTTTTTCCTTTCTCATTCTTTCCCCTTTATTTGTCACATATACATTACAGCACAGTGAAATTCTTTCTTTGCATATCCCAGCCTTGGAGGTTGTGGTCATAGCGCAGGGTCAGCCATGATACTCTTTCATTCTTTTTCCTTTCTCATTCTTTTCTTCTTTCATTCTTTTTCCTTTCTCATTCTTTTCTTCTTTCATTCTTTCCCTCTTTCATTCTTTCCCTCTTTCATTCTTTTTCCTTTCTCATTCTTTCCTTCTTTCATTCTTTTTCCTTTCTCATTCTTTCCCTTTTTCATTCTTTCCCTCTTTCATTCTTTTTCCTTTCTCATTCTTTCCCTCTTTCATTCTTTTTCCTTTCTCATTCTTTTCTTCTTTCATTCTTTTTCCTTTCTCATTCTTTTCTTTCTTTCATTCTTTTCCTGTATTTTATTTTGCTCTTTATTTTTCTTTCTCTCTCTCTCTCTCTCTCTCTCTCTCTCTCTCAGTGATTAGGATGTAAAATTAGAAGCCTGTTGGATGTTTTTTGTTTTGTTTTGTTTTGTTCGTAGCGCATTAGAGCTGAATGAGATGAGAGTGAAGCCCCGCGGTCGCCTGGCCGCCTACACCCTCAACCTCTCGTGTGCCTAAAAGCGTTTTATTCCTGATCTGCACCCTCACACACACACACACACACACACACACACACACACACACACACACACACACACACACAGACGTGAGGGATTTCTGTCAGCAGCTAGCGGGACACAGCAGAAGCCGTATTTGTGAAGCCGGGAGAAAATCAGCCTGCGTGGCGTAAAGCAGCTGAACGTAGGAGTCCACTCTAAAAAATATAAATAAATAAACAAACAAAAATAAATAAATAAACAAAAGAACTACAATGCTGCTACGGAGAACTTTAAAGCTCAAGAAGCTTTTAAAGCATGGGGTTTTTCTTTCCTTCCATCATCCCGTTCCCCTGCGGGACTAACAACCTGAAATCTTTAGCTTTTTTTCTGAGTCTGTCAGAAATAAAGCACCGCAACACACTGTGTCGTCCCTGAAAAAACACACACACACGCGCACGCACACACACACACACACACACACACACACACACACACACACACACACACACACACACACACACACACACACACCTCTGCATGGTCAGGTGGTCATGAAGCCGTTTCACTGGGAGCTGTGTGAACGACAGGAGCGACAGATTTGAATCTCCCTCATTGTGGGGGTTGTGTAACTGTTTGTTGTCATTGTTTTGTTGTTGTTCTGTTGCTGTGGTTTTGTTGTTGTCATTTTGTTGTTGTTGTTCTGTTACTGTGGTTTTGTTGTTGTCATTGTGTTGTTGTCATCATTATGTTGTTGTTGTCATCATGTTGTTCTGTTACTGTGGTTTTGTTGTTGTCATTGTGTTGTTGTCATCATTATGTTGTTGTTATTATGTTGTTGTCATCATTATGTTGTTCTGTTACTGTGGTGTTGTTGTCGTTGTGTTGTTCTGTTACTGTGGTTTTGTTGTTGTCATCATTATGTTGTTCTGTTACTGTGGTGTTGTCATTGTGTTGTTGTCATCATTATGTTGTTGTTGTCGTCATCATTATGTTGTTCTGTTACTGTGGTGTTGTTGTCGTTGTTGTTGTGTTGTTCTGTTACTGTGGTTTTGTTGTTGTCATTGTGTTGTTGTCATCATTATGTTGTTCTGTTACTGTGGTCTTGTTGTCGTTGTTGTTGTGTTGTTCTGTTCTGTTACTGTGGTTTTGTTGTTGTCATTGTGTTGTCATCATTATGTTGTTATCATTATGTTGTTCTGTTACTGTGGTGTTGTTGTCGTTGTTGTGTTGTTCTGTTACTGTGGTTTTGTTGTTGTCATTGTGTTGTTGTCATCATGTTGTTGTTGTCATTGTGTTGTTGTCATCATTATGTTGTTGTTCTGTTACTGTGGTGTTGTTGTCGTTGTTGTGTCGTTCTGTTACTGTGGTTTTGTTGTTGTCGTTGTTGTTGTTGTCATTGTGTTGTTGTTCTGTTACTGTGGTGTTGTTGTCGTTGTTGTGTTGTTGTTGTGTTGTTCTGTTACTGTGGTTTTGTTGTTGTCATTGTGTTGTCATCATTATGTTGTTGTTCTGTTACTGTGGTTTTGTTGTTGTCATTGTGTTGTTGTCATCATTATGTTGTTGTTGTCGTCATCATTATGTTGTTCTGTTACTGTGGTGTTGTTGTCGTTGTTGTTGTGTTGTTCTGTTACTGTGGTTTTGTTGTTGTCATTGTGTTGTTGTCATCATTATGTTGTTCTGTTACTGTGGTCTTGTTGTCGTTGTTGTTGTGTTGTTCTGTTACTGTGGTTTTGTTGTTGTCATTGTGTTGTCATCATTATGTTGTTATCATTATGTTGTTCTGTTACTGTGGTGTTGTTGTCGTTGTTGTGTTGTTCTGTTACTGTGGTTTTGTTGTTGTCATTGTGTTGTTGTCATCATGTTGTTGTTGTCATTGTGTTGTTGTCATCATTATGTTGTTGTTCTGTTACTGTGGTGTTGTTGTCGTTGTTGTGTCGTTCTGTTACTGTGGTTTTGTTGTTGTCGTTGTTGTTGTTGTCATTGTGTTGTTGTTCTGTTACTGTGGTGTTGTTGTCGTTGTTGTGTTGTTGTTGTGTTGTTCTGTTACTGTGGTTTTGTTGTTGTCATTGTGTTGTCATCATTATGTTGTTGTTCTGTTACTGTGGTTTTGTTGTTGTCATTGTGTTGTTGTCATCATTATGTTGTTGTTGTCGTCATCATTATGTTGTTCTGTTACTGTGGTGTTGTTGTCGTTGTTGTTGTGTTGTTCTGTTACTGTGGTTTTGTTGTTGTCATTGTGTTGTTGTCATCATTATGTTGTTCTGTTACTGTGGTCTTGTTGTCGTTGTTGTTGTGTTGTTCTGTTACTGTGGTTTTGTTGTTGTCATTGTGTTGTCATCATTATGTTGTTATCATTATGTTGTTCTGTTACTGTGGTGTTGTTGTCGTTGTTGTGTTGTTCTGTTACTGTGGTTTTGTTGTTGTCATTGTGTTGTTGTCATCATGTTGTTGTTGTCATTGTGTTGTTGTCATCATTATGTTGTTGTTCTGTTACTGTGGTGTTGTTGTCGTTGTTGTGTCGTTCTGTTACTGTGGTTTTGTTGTTGTCGTTGTTGTTGTTGTCATTGTGTTGTTGTTCTGTTACTGTGGTGTTGTTGTCGTTGTTGTGTTGTTGTTGTGTTGTTCTGTTACTGTGGTTTTGTTGTTGTCATTGTGTTGTCATCATTATGTTGTTCTGTTACTGTGGTGTTGTTGTCACTGTGTTGTTGTTGTGTTGCTCTGTTACTGTGGTTTTGTTGTTGTCATTGTGTTGTTGTCATCATTATGTTGTTCTGTTACTGTGGTCTTGTTGTCGTTGTTGTTGTGTTGTTCTGTTACTGTGGTTTTGTTGTTGTCATTGTGTTGTCATCATTATGTTGTTGTTATCATTATGTTGTTCTGTTACTGTGGTGTTGTTGTCGTTGTGTTGTTCTGTTACTGTGGTTTTGTTGTTGTCATTGTGTTGTTGTCATCATGTTGTTGTTGTCATTGTGTTGTTGTCATCATTATGTTGTTGTTCTGTTACTGTGGTGTTGTTGTCGTTGTTGTGTCGTTCTGTTACTGTGGTTTTGTTGTTGTCGTTGTTGTTGTCGTCATTGTGTTGTTGTTCTGTTACTGTGGTGTTGTTGTCGTTGTTGTGTCGTTCTGTTACTGTGGTTTTGTTGTTGTCGTCATTGTGTTGTTGTTCTGTTACTGTGGTGTTGTTGTCGTTGTTGTGTTGTTGTTGTGTTGTTCTGTTACTGTGGTTTTGTTGTTGTCATTGTGTTGTCATCATTATGTTGTTGTTCTGTTACTGTGGTGTTGTCACTGTGTTGTTGTTGTGTTGCTCTGTTACTGTGGTTTTGTTGTTGTCATTGTGTTGTCATCATTATGTTGTTGTTCTGTTACTGTGGTGTTGTTGTCGTTGTTGTGTTGTTGTCACTGTGTTGTTGTGTCGTTCTGTTACTGTGGTTTTGTTGTTGTCGTCATTGTGTTGTTGTTCTGTTACTGTGGTGTTGTTGTCGTTGTTGTGTTGTTGTTGTGTTGTTCTGTTACTGTGGTTTTGTTGTTGTCATTGTGTTGTCATCATTATGTTGTTGTTCTGTTACTGTGGTGTTGTTGTCACTGTGTTGTTGTTGTGTTGCTCTGTTACTGTGGTTTTGTTGTTGTCATTGTGTTGTCATCATTATGTTGTTGTTCTGTTACTGTGGTGTTGTCGTTGTTGTGTTGTTGTCACTGTGTTGTTGTGTCATTCTGTTACTGTGGTTTTGTTGTTGTCGTTGTTGTCGTCATTGTGTTGTTGTTCTGTTACTGTGGTGTTGTTGTCGTTGTTGTGTTGTTGTCACTGTGTTGTTGTTTTGTTCTGTTACTGTGGTTTTGTTGTTGTCATTGTGTTGTCATCATTATGTTGTTGTCATCATTATGTTGTTGTTCTGTTACTGTGGTGTTGTTGTCATTGTTGTTGTGTTGTTGTCACTGTGTTGTTGTTGTGTCGTTCTGTTACTGTGGTTTTGTTGTTGTCATTGTGTTGTTGTCATCATGTTGTTGTTGTCATTGTGTTGTTGTCATCATTATGTTGTTGTTCTGTTACTGTGGTGTTGTTGTCGTTGTTGTGTCGTTCTGTTACTGTGGTTTTGTTGTTGTCGTTGTTGTTGTTGTCATTGTGTTGTTGTTCTGTTACTGTGGTGTTGTTGTCGTTGTTGTGTTGTTGTTGTGTTGTTCTGTTACTGTGGTTTTGTTGTTGTCATTGTGTTGTCATCATTATGTTGTTCTGTTACTGTGGTGTTGTTGTCACTGTGTTGTTGTTGTGTTGCTCTGTTACTGTGGTTTTGTTGTTGTCATTGTGTTGTTGTCATCATTATGTTGTTCTGTTACTGTGGTCTTGTTGTCGTTGTTGTTGTGTTGTTCTGTTACTGTGGTTTTGTTGTTGTCATTGTGTTGTCATCATTATGTTGTTCTGTTACTGTGGTGTTATCACTGTGTTGTTGTTGTGTTGCTCTGTTACTGTGGTTTTGTTGTTGTCATTGTGTTGTTGTCATCATTATGTTGTTCTGTTACTGTGGTCTTGTTGTCGTTGTTGTTGTGTTGTTCTGTTACTGTGGTTTTGTTGTTGTCATTGTGTTGTCATCATTATGTTGTTGTTATCATTATGTTGTTCTGTTACTGTGGTGTTGTTGTCGTTGTGTTGTTCTGTTACTGTGGTTTTGTTGTTGTCATTGTGTTGTTGTCATCATGTTGTTGTTGTCATTGTGTTGTTGTCATCATTATGTTGTTGTTCTGTTACTGTGGTGTTGTTGTCATTGTTGTTGTGTTGTTGTCACTGTGTTGTTGTTGTGTCGTTCTGTTACTGTGGTTTTGTTGTTGTCATTGTGTTGTTGTCGTTGTCGTCATTGTGTTGTTGTTCTGTTACTGTGGTTTTGTTGTTGTCATTGATGTTGTCGTTGTGTTGTTGTGCTCCGCAGCACAGTGCTGATGGTCAGAGTTGATCAGGAGTTTGTGGGTGTTATGTGACTAAAAGCATCAGACACACAGAGACGAAAACATTTTCACATCACAACTTTTCTGTTTCTAATTTCCAGGGAAAACATTCCATAGAGAAAATATCCCCAGGTCAGTGAGTGTCCTGGTTTAACTGGTCACTACTTCCTGCTTCTCTCTTTCATGTCCACTTCTCACTTCATCTCCTGCTTTCTGTTACTTCTTCTCCCTCTCTTCACTCCGTCCCCGTACCTTTCCCCTTCTCCCTCTCTTCACTCCGTCCCCGTACCTTTCCCCTTCTCCCTCTCTTCACTCCGTCCCCGTACCTTTCCCCTTCTCCCTCTCTTCACTCCGTCCCCGTACCTTTCCCCTTCTCCCTCTCTTCACTCCGTCCCCGTACCTTTCCCCTTCTCCCTCTCTTCACTCCGTCCCCGTACCTTTCCCCTTCTCCATGTGAAATGTTGTTTGTTTATTTCATGCTTGTTCTGGACTTTCAGCTCTTCCTTTCTTTCTTTACACAACTGTGAAGGAGTGGTTACTATAGAAACCGTTAAGCAGTCCCCTACTCGCCCGTCTGCATCAGCTCCTGCGTTCCTCTAACAGAGAAAACATCTGGACACATCTGGACGAGGGATTTAACCAAAGCAACTTTTATTTACAATAAAAATAATTCTGTCAAATAAAATAGTCATATTGTGTATATAATAAATAGAGTTTTATATAAAAAAGGAGAAAATGATCTGCAGAAGAACAGAGCAGATATTAGCTCATACACACACACACTCACACACACTCTCTCTCACACACACACACTCTCTCACACACACACACTCTCTCACACACACACACTCTCTCACACACACACACTCTCTCACACACACACACTCTCACACACACTCTCTCACACACACACTCTCTCTCACACACACACACTCTCTCTCTCACACACACACACTCTCTCTCTCACACACACACACTCTCTCTCTCACACACACACACTCTCTCTCTCACACACACACACTCTCTCTCTCACACACACACACTCTCTCTCTCTCACACACACACACTCTCTCTCTCACACACACACACTCTCTCTCTCACACACACACACTCTCTCTCTCACACACACACACACTCTCTCTCTCACACACACACACTCTCTCTCTCACACACACACACTCTCTCTCTCACACACACACACTCTCTCTCTCACACACACACACTCTCTCTCTCACACACACTCTCTCTCTCACACACACACTCTCTCTCTCACACACACTCTCTCTCACACACACTCTCTCTCTCTCACACACACTCTCTCTCTCTCTCACACACACTCTCTCTCTCTCACACACACACTCTCACACACACACTCTCTCTCTCACACACACACACTCTCTCTCTCACACACACACTCTCACACACACACACACTCACACAGACTCACTCTCACACACACACACACTCACTCTCACACACACACCCACACTCTCTCTCACACTCACACACACTCTCTCTGTCACACACTCTCACACTCTCTCTCTCCCTCACACACTTTCTCTCCCTCACACACTCACTCTCTCATGCATTCACTCGAGATGTGTGTTTTTGTTCAGGAGCAGCTGTGGCGCATGTGGAAGTTGACCACATACTCGGCGTTGGTGCGCTGCACTGAGATGGCAAACGGTTCGAACGGGTGGAAGGTGAAGGCGACGAGGCGGCGCACGGTGTGATTTATCGGCCGACCCAGAAGACCAGCCTGGATCTTAAACTTCAGCAAACCAGAGTCTCGTGCATAGAACCTACACACACACACACAGCTTCAGTTTCACATTTCTGTAAGGAAGCTGTATAAATTACAACAAAAAAAAAAAAGAGTTTCTCAGAGTTACTTTTCCGAGTTTCTCTGAGTCGTCTGTACAGTGGCATGGTTTCCGTCTCTCCCATGTCTCCACACACATTAAAATCAGGAAGTCCTACTGAGCGACCTTCACAAAAATTATCTTTTTTGGCTAAAATTGTCCTTTCTGAAAATGCCAAAGTAAAACGCTTTCTTCCCTGAAGAACATCACGACTTCAGCGGCTCCGAGACTTCATCGTGTAAACGTCTCACGTCTTTTACCTTTCGTAACGCTGCACTCTGATTGGTCAGATGTTAATTAATTCTCTCTAACAGAAGCTCTGACAGTAGCGCAGGTTCATATTAACGCACTCGCTCTGATCGTTTCCATAGCGACAAGCTCGTCCACAGGGACATGTACGAAGGGGGGGGGGCTCTGATTAAACCCGTGTGTAATGCGGGTGTGAGATCGCTCATCCCGTTACATCCGCTAGCTAACAGCGACTGGTGCGTTTCAGCATCAGCCGGTTACACTCCTGGTACCTGCAATTCCCTGAAGTTTTCCTAGAGAAGTGTAAACACCAAAGTAATCTATCTGGATTTTTTAATCTCAAAGAAAGACGGGAAAATGGAGAAAAGTGAGCAAATGTGGACAAAGCACGAAAGCAAGAAAACAAAATGATAGAAAAGAAAAAAAGCAAAGAATAAATGGAAACAAAACCCATTCAAAATAAATTCAGAGGGAAAAGAAACAAGAATACAATCTGAAGGTATGTGAAAGAAAGAAAGAAAGAAAGAGAGAGAGAGAGAGAGAGCGAGCGAGAAAGAAAGACAGACAGACAAAAAGAAAGAAAGAAAGAAAGAAAGAAAGAAAGAAAGAAAGAAAGACAGACAGACAAAAAGAAAGAAAGAAAGAAAGAAAGAAAGAAAGAAAGAAAGGTCTTTAATGGTCTTTTGAGCTTCTGGAAGCTCAAAACTAAATTCTGAATGATAAATTTCTCTTTCTCTCTCTGTGTGTGTGTGAGTGTGTGCACGCAAGTGTGTGTGTGTGAGTGTGTGCGCAAGTGTGTGTGTGCGCGCGAGTGTGTGTCCTCACCGTATGGGGTGATCTCCACAGGTTTTGGGGCGCTCCATCACTGAGACCCACTTGTCATCGTAGCTGAAGAGTGAGAGGTCGAGGTACGGGCTGCTGCTGTACGACTGAGCGCTGATGGGCAGCTGACCGAGTAAACGCCGCACCGCCTCCGTGTGACCACCGTACTTCGCATTTACTATAGTGTCCTTAAACCTACACACACACACACACACAGGGGGAGGGAGAGAGAGAGAGAGAGAGAGAAGGGCAATGAAGGGTCATGAACATAACATTCACATATATAATGAATCAATATTAAATGTAAAAAATATATATATACATGGTTTGAACCTATATTGAAAACAAAAATATTGGTGGGGGTGAGGGGTGGGGTAATAGAGAAGGTTTTGGTGGGGGTGAGGGGGGGGGTAATAGAGAAGGTTTTGGTGGGGGTGAGGGGTGGGGTAATAGAGAAGGTTTTGGTGGGGGCGAGGGGTGGGGTAATAGAGAGGGTTTTGGTGGGGTAATAGAGAAGGTTTTGGTGGGGGCGAGGGGTGGGGTAATAGAGAGGGTTTTGGTGGGGGTGAGGGGTGGGGTAATAGAGAGGGTTTTGGAGGGGGTGAGGGGTGGGGTAATAGAGAGGGTTTCGGTGGGGGTGAGGGGTGGGGTAATAGGGTGGGTTTTGGTGGGGGTGAGGGGTGGGGTAATAGAGAGGGTTTTGGTGGGGGTGAGGGGTGGGGTAATAGAGAGGGTTTTGGTGGGGGTGAGGGGTGGGGTAATGGAGGGGGTTTTGGGGGGGGGGAGGGGGGGGGTAATAGAGAGGGTTTTGGTGGGGGTCAGGGGTGGGGTAATAGAGAAGGTTTTGGTGGGGGTGAGGGGTGGGGTAATAGAGAAGGTTTTGGGGGGGGTGAGGGGTGGGGCAATAGAGAGGGTTTTGGTGGGGGTGAGGGGTAATATGAGGGGTGGAGTTCAGGGATGGGGGTGATGGAGCACCTGCGCTGGACCTGTCTGGCGTAGTTGTTGCTGGAGGCGGAGCAGGGGAATTGTACAGCCTCACTGTGCAGCGTAGCGTTGCGGAACAAATCACAGAAATTCTCAAACAGCTCCAGCAGCTGATCAGATGTGTTCTCAAACACCGCTATCACCTCTGTGCTCACCATGTTATACACCACGAAGAACGACGGCTGAGAGAGAGAGAGGGAGAGAGAGACAGAGAGAGAGAGTGGGGGGGGGTCATTCTCAGATATAATATCAATATTGAATTAAAAAAATATTATATAAAAACATGGTTTCAATTTATATTGAATTAAAAAAATAAAAAGTAGAAAATGGTTTTAAAAAATTAAATAAAAATACAATTAAATATAATTATTTGTAAATAAATATAACTTGGTACACCGATCAGGCATAACATTATGACCACCTGCCTAATATTGTGTTAGTCCCCCTTTTGCTGTCAAAACTGCCCTGACCCGTCGAGGCATGGACTCCACTAGATCCCTGAAGGTGTGCTGTGGTATCTAAGTCATTGTTGTGCTCATCAAACCATTCCTGAACCATTTTTGCTTTGTGGCACAGTGCATTATCCTGCTGAAAGAGGCCACAGCCTTCAGGGAATACAGTTTCCATGAAAGGGTGTACATGGTCTGTAACAATGCTTAGGTAGGTGCTACGTGTCAAAGTAACATCCACATGGATGGCAGGACCCAAGATTTCCCAGCAGAACATTGCCTAAAGCATGATACTGCCTCCACCGGCTTGCCTTCTTCCCATAGTGCATCCTGGTGCCATGTGGTCCAGTTCGGATGTTCATGTGCCCATTGTTGGCACTTTCAGCGGTGCACAGGGGTCAGCATGGGCATCCTGACTGGTCTGCAGCTATGCAGCCCCATACGCAACAAACTGTGATGCACTGTGTATTCTGACACCTTTCTATCATTAATTTCTTCAGCAATTTGAGCAACAGTAGCTCGTCTGTTGGATCGGATCACAAGGGCCAGCCTTCTCTCCCCACGTGCATCAATGAGCCTTGGCCGCCCATGACCCTGTCGCCTGTTCCTTCCTTGGACCACTTTTGATAGATACTGACCACTGCAGACCGGGAACACCCCACAAGAGCTGCAGTTTTGGAGATGATCTGATCCAGTGGTCTAGCCATCACAATTTGGCCCTTCGTCAAACTCGCTCAAATCCTTACACTTGTCCATTTTTCCTGCTTCTAACATCAACTTTGAGGACAAAATGTTCACTTGCTGCCTAATATATCCCACCCACTAACAGGTGCCATGATGAGGAGATCATCAGTGTTATTCACTTCACCTCTCAGTGCTCAGAATGTTATTGCTGATCAGTGCATGTTATTTAATTAATATTAAAATGAAACACTATAAAAATCGAATCAAATAAATAAATAAAATTTTGTGTTATTTGAATAAAAGGTGTTGTGTAGCACAGGAACAAGATGTTCCTGAAGAAATGGTATTTCAGTAGAGTTTGTGTTTGGGGTTTATTATGGGACGTGTGTGTGTGGTACCTGTGAGGGGTCAGTAACTCGCAGCGTCACCACGTCCTCACTGGTGTATTTGATCAGCAGGTGATTCTCGTCCAGAAGCTGCATTTTCCACATGCGCAGCTGTCGCAGCTGGTCGAAGTATTGGAAGAAGCGGCGTTTAGCGGTGGCGCTGCCGTCACGCTCGGCTCGTCTCCACAGGAACACCAGCAGCCGGTGTTTCAGAGAGCTGATGCTCTTTTCCTTATAGAGACGTGAGAACCCAGCCGGTCCCTCCACCTGCGCCTCCGAGTACACGGCCGACAACGTCAACAAGTCATCCTCGTAACAGAACCGCCCGATCGTACGCACGTCCAGGAACGTCCCCTCCGCCGTCACCTGCAAACGTGTGTATATAACAGTATTCAAATAACAGGGACAGTACCATGGATACAATGATGACTAATAAATAGATAGACAGATAGATAGACAGATAGATGCCACAGGTCTGTGGTGGTCTTGTGTCTATCGCTCTCCCAGAAGAGGGCATGGCCTATGTGCCTGGCAGTCTCACTGAAGGAGGCTTGGCCTATGTGCCTGTCAGTCTCACCTAAGGAGGTGTGGCCTCTGTGGTTCTCAGTCTCACTGAAAGGGGTGTGTCCTCTGTGACTAGCTACTACCTGAATGAGAGAGAGATCTGCTCACCTGAAAGACGTGGATGGTCTGCTGCTGGACGGAGAGAACAGCGAGGATGTTCCTGTACAGATAAAGTCCCTGATTATGCGACAGAATGATTTTATCACATTTAAAGGCACGCGTGTCACAGAGGCGTCCAGTGTGCAGATCGACAATGTGGAGAGAGTAGTCCTCAAGCGGTGAGCGTGGGTTTGGAGTCACCGCCTCATTGTTGCGATAAACCTCGAAAAAGTGCGGCTGTGGCTCGTCGGGCAGGTATGCTGCCGAGCCCACGATCACATAACGTCCGTCGTCCGTGAATAAGCTGCACTCACGGTTCAGATGCTCACCGTTCGACGCCACACTGGTTACGTGAAGCAGCGAGAAAAAGCGTGAGAACAAACGGGCTCGCACAGTCTCGCTCAGAACCTCACCGTCTCGGCCCTCGTCGTGATCCTGCAAAAGATCCTCAGCCGCCTGGCAGCCCCGGAACTCGTAGATCTCAAGAGAGGTCTGATCGGAGGAGAACGCCACGAAGCAGCGGCCGTCTGGAGAGAACTTGCGCAGGAAACAAGGCGGCTTCTCCACGTTCACGGCGGTGAAGTTAGGGAAGAGGTTTTGGTGGAAACAGCGTACACGGTACCAGTGAGCACCGGAGCGGCCAGAGCTGATGCGCCGAAGCTCCAACCTGTGCACCACGTTCTGGTTCTGAATGCGGCGCGGCTTCAGGGTCGGGAACTCGTCTTCTGAAGACGCCATGAGAGAAGAGCTAGCGTTCCAGACACAACTGAAATTCAAGAAAAGGAGAAAAATTCGAGTGGATCATTAGAATCAACTCAGCTAAAGATTTGTTCAGATTCATTATGTTGATTTTCATTTAGACATCAAACAGCATGAACAGCATCACCTACAACACTGCAAGCAAATCACTGTGCAAACATTTCATGAATGAAAACAAGACAGCAGTTTGGGGAAAATGACTCATGTAAAACAAAAGCACAGATTTTTTGTTGACTCATTTGAATCAGTTCAGCTAAAAGATTCGTTCTGATTCGATTTTGATCGAGTCTTATAACCCAAGCGTACTCACTGATATCAAAACAGACAATCAATCATTCCTGTAATGTGCCGGACGTTGGGTTTAGGTTCCTACGGGGTGTGTGGAAGATTTAGAACAGAATATTCAACAATGTCGAGTAGATTTCGGGGTTTTTTTCCCCGGTCTGGCCTTCACTGGTTACTCACCCACACAGGGGCTTGAATGTGCTCTTTCAAGGAAAGCAGGAGAAATGGATTTAGACTGACATTCCTTAACAGACATTAAAAATCTTGATCTGGCAGAAGAAACATCTCTCTACAGTCTGTTCTCTCATGGACCGTTTGGCCAAGGCAAGATGTTAGCAGCAGATCCTTTACATCCTACCAGGAGCCACCACAGATTTTTATGTTCCACTAGTGCTCGATCAGAGGAATATGGGGGAAGGCTAAAGCAACACCTGGAACTCTTTTATGTGATGGAGGAGACAGAAAAGGATTCATCACCGCCTTGATCCTGTCAGTGCTTCATGTTTTATTTGTCCTTGGACCACTGTAAGTTCTTTAAAGACGGTCGCTCAGGTCTTCACGTCTGCCCATTTCTCTGGTCATCGGTGTGTATTTACTGCGATACATATTGTAGAAGGTCGACTGGAGTAATTTTCATATACATATGTGATATATATATATATATATATACACACACACACGATGTTATGAAGCATAACAGGATACAGTTTAACATTTAATACTTAATAAAGACTAAAACACTTAAGAATAAACTGTTTACGAGAAGTTTTTAAACAAAACTAATTGAGGTTTATTTAATTTCTGATGTTTTTTATTCACATCATAAACAACTTCACGAGCCAGTTAGCAAACAAACCTGAAACTTACGTGCATTCGTTTAGCCTGAAGACTAAAGGTTTATTTATTCCGTTTTGTATTCCGAGCGCCTTTCGAAATTCATTAAAAAAACATTTTCATTTTTTAATAAAGATAAATAAATAAATAAATAAATAAATAAATCTCTGTACTGTGCTGAAGTGTTGCTACAGGGCTCATATCGCTCAGCGGTTCCGTTTTGTCACTGCGCATGCGCACTATCTTATGGTTGGGGGGGCGGGCATCTAAGCTGTTTCTCCGCGCAGCGCCACCTGCAGGCGCGGAGGAGCGTCACAGCTGAAATACACTCGTTGAAAAATGAAGCGTAAAATAATGTACATAAAAATATTTTGGTTGTACTTATGGACTGGTTATTTTGCAGTTCATATCGGACTACACTAACAAGATTATTAACATATTTTTATATTGTTAATAAGATTAAAAAATAATAATAATTCGTTAAGTGTTAATTAAGCGTTCTAAAAAAATAAACAAAAAACAAGAAAAAAGAAAAACAAAACAGTGTTCTGGACCTCAATATAGTAATATGACATGATTGTTTAAAAAATAAAATAGTTTTGTAGAGATTTATGTTTTAATTTTGCACTTTTTATTTTTTTTTTACACTTTTGTTTGTCCAATAAAACGTCCTCTAGAGAGCCTATGCTCCGCCCTCAGGGGGCGTGTCTTGCTCTACAGTAGCATCTCGTTAACAGTGTTTCTTCTGATCGTTTCTATAGTAACAGCTCATATCTGTGTAAAGAGAGATTTATTTAACATTTATAACTATGGTGGCTCTAATAAGGGTAACTATTTAAAAATAAATAAATATTATTTATCCAATCTGACAATTTTTTCAACAAAAGTAACAAAAAAATTAATTAATTAAAAATTTATATATTTTAAAATAATTTTAAATAAATAAATAAATAAATAAATAAATAAACAAATAAAGTGGCTAAGATTAGATAAAGCACAAAAATATTTCTATATATAAATCACTAACTTAGATATTTAGAAATAAATCGATTCACTGTTCGCAAACAATATCTACATATATATGTCTACATAATCTTGGAAGAAAAGGGGTGGGGTTTATCCACCACAATAGGATTCCTGACAAATAAACCAAACTGCAACTTGCAGAGAAGCTTCTAGAAGCCGAGACTCTCCGAGCGTTTATTTTGTACAGGGTTTAATCTGAAGAGCATCGTGAGTGAAAAAGAGGTCTAATGCATGGTGAAAAAAAGCTCCGCCATTAACAAATTACACTGAAAAGGTGAAGCCGAGGAAGAAGAGCTCCAATTCCTCCTCCTCCTCCTCCTCCTCCTCCTCCTGGTCTTTTCTGCTATTGATAGAGCAAATGGACGGACAGACGGACGGATGTTTAAAACATTCGGGTGAACATTCGGATTTTGTAAATAGACCTTTTCATACGGTTGCTCAATGGGGCGCTGGCCCAATTTTCCGCAAAATTATGAAATTAACACACCATTTCAAAATGTCAATTGACATCCTCCGACAAGCCTATTTCCATAATGATTATGAAAAAAGGTCATTCTTTTAAAACCGAACATTAGCCATGGAGATGCTTTCATGTCAGAAAGTACTGGAGGTTTGCTGTGATTGGGCAGAGGTTATAATTTTTGGAGCAAGAGGATGTTTTTATGTCGACTTCAATTAGCAGAAAAATGTCCTGGAGAAAAGGAACACCATAAAATAAAAAAAAAAACAGAATTTCAACAAAAGAAAGAGCTACATCGTATTAATAGTTTGTTCTTAAGTATTTATTCTCTATATACTGCCTCCACACACACACACACACACACACAAGATCGTTGTCTACAATGTCTACACAATAACATATATGAAATGAATGAATTCTCATTTTTCCATTTTTATTATTCTGCATGGCTTAGTGGTTAGCACATTCACCTCACACCTCCTGGGTTCGAGTCCCGCTCACTGTGTGTGTGGAGTTTGCATGTTCTCCCCGTGCTTAGTGTGTTTCCTCTGGGTGCTCCGGTTTCCTCCCACATCCCAAAGACATGCTACTAGGCTGATTGGAGTCTCTAAATTGCCCATAGTGTGTGCGAATTTAAGAAATTCTCCAGAAATGGTTTTTGACACATTTGTTTTTGCTAAACTGTCACTCGCATGTTCCAGAAGTATTTGGATTCCAATAAATGGCAAGAGTAATGCCATATGCTAGAAACCAAAAAAATCTGTAGCTCAGAAACATGAGTCAGATTTCAATGAATCGAATGGAAGAGTCGACTCGTTGAACAGGTGACCTCCACGTGACTGTCAGCCGGGTGGTGATTCTGACAACAGCAGTTAAATTTGCAAAAGCTTCATTACAACCGGCTACGCCACCTAGGGTATAAATGGAGACCCCAGGAACTCCCTACCAAAATAGGTTCGTTTTGCAAGGTATGGAACAGTAGAAAACATCACCAGACAAAAACTCAAATATACAATTCTTTATTACAATCAAGGTATACAGGCAAGAATGAAAACAAAAAAAGAACCAGGGTCCAAAGTCCATGCTCAGTAGCAGTCCGCAGTAGACTCCCGCAAACATCTGTCCACCCATCACGCGTGTTGCTCGCCCACAGGGTTCCACAAACCGATAACCCTTCCGGCATTACTCACAACGTTACACCTTCACACAGCCATAGGCCGCAACGCTGCATACAGAGCACTCCTTACTGGAAACGCTGGCGCAGAATCTCTTCTTCTTCTCTCGCTCGTTCGTTAAGACAGTTCCAATTTCGCTGACACGGTGCTGCCACTTCCCACGGTGCTGCCCTCCTGTCCCCAATCACGGCTGCTCTTTTATAAAAAAGAGCTCTAATCCGTCGTCCAATCCGATCGCTAGTCCGATTAACATAAATAAGCATGTGGCTTGGAATACTGCCTACAACAGGAAAAGAAAACAGCAACCCACACAAAAGCAAAACACCCAAAGTAAGCACATGCACAAAAAAATATATACACAAAACAAAACACCATGCAACACAACCATCTCTCTCCTTATCACATGACTGTAGTACTAGTGCACATGAGAATGTTTTTCCACCTTGATGAAAGGGCTGCTAGACGTTTAACCATAATTTATTTTGAAATTTCTTACAGACGTTTCTAAGTAATCTAGGAGTCCTCAGAGGCGTGAAGTATAGGCAGGAAACCGACTTAAGTAGCCGCGTCACCTGACTGGAAAACACGCTGAACGTTTCCTGTGTAGCTGACTAATATACGCAAAGCTAGTTTAGATTATCAGGCTAACTGTTAATCATTTGGCCGTGTTATTCTTCCGGGATTGCAGGAAGCTAGCTTAGCTTTAAAAGGCTAAGACCTAGAAGTTTATTTGACAAAGGAAAAAAAGAGTGTGTGGTGAATTTATGGGATTCGTGTTTCTTTTCATTTTATTATGTCTTTCTTATATTTTGTTTTTGTTCATTCAGCTTTACCGAGTTACTGAGCTTTGATCGTTTTTGATTGTTCTATTAATAATTTCGTAATTTTATACACTGATCAGACACACACACACACACAAAAGCAGAGCTCTAATTTTAGATCCACAGGAATTTTCTCCCTCAAGTTTAACCACAAACAGGTTGTTTAATAATGATGATAATAATAATAATAATAATAATAATAATAATAATAATAATAATAATAATAATAACGTTGAAAAAATCATTCTTTCAGCTTAGGATTTGAAGTCGATCTTCCAGCTCCAGCGTTCAAGCTCTCGTCTCCCATCCGTTTTCTTTCCCGGGTTCCCCTGCGAGGTCGAATATGAAGTGCAGAGCGAAAGACAAAAAAAAAAAAAAAAAAAAAAGCGAAAACAGAGAAAGGGAACCGGAGGGTTAAAGCTTTGTAGTGGAGCTGAAATAGTGCTTGAGTAATTCTGATGAAGATTATCAAAAGCTACGACATCAGGTAAAGTCTCATTCTTTCTCCAAAAATTCATTTAGTGTTCTTTTCTTCAATATGGGTTTTGAGTGCTTGGAAATTGAAAAAAAAGAAAAAAAAGAGAAAAGAAGAATGATGGAAAAAAAAAGGAAGCGGGGCGCAGAAGGAAGCCTGTACGGTCTACTTGGCCTTGAGTGTATGATAATGGCTCTGTACCCAATTATCCTGACCCGAGTATGTGGAGACCGGCTCACTAGAATTATATAAGTTGTAATTTGCAAATGGCATGCTGTGACCATGAACGAGGAGGAAAAAAAAAAAGAGAAACATCCAGGTTAATGTAATATGTCTGAATTTGGATCTCTCTCTCTTTTTCTCTCTCTCTCTCTCTCAGAGGTAAGGCGCTCAGCAAATTTGTATAAGATGACAGCGTGAGCTTGGGTCCTACAGTTTCCCAAATAACAGGCTTTCATTCGGTGCTTTTTTGTTTTTAACATGATTCACATCTTTCCTTTTAGGCCTGTCTGTTTTTTTCCTCCTCTCATTTCTTCACAGAACCCTCCTGGCCCGCTCGGGCTTTTAGCGGCCCTCGGCGAAGCATTAAGAGCCGAGAAGCAGGAGCCTACTTGAGCTCCATTTGCTAACTCACCCAACTTGCTCTCCATCGGCCTCGACCCTTCACCCATCCGCCGGAACAAAGCGCCGTCATCTACGAGGACCCAGGAAGCGCGTCTCCCCTCGGATAAAAAATGCCTGAAGTGTCCTCCAGGCTGTTTTTTCTTTTTTTTCTTTTTTTTTTAAAAAACATAACCCACAGAATTAGCCATAATCGAGCGCTGACTCTGTTCCCCTCCACATCATCATCTTCTTCTACTTCTTCTTCATCTTCATCATCCTCATCCTGCTGCTGGTTGGACCTGTAATTGGACCAAAAAAGGTTTTAAAAGGGGTTTTTTTTTTCTTAAATAAATAAAAATAAGATAAAAAGATAAAAAAAAAAAAAAATCTGCTCCATTAAGAGCTGTTGACATTTTCAAAGAAACTTTTAAAACTTCTCCGTACAGAAGAAAAGAAACATTTATTACAAAGCGCTACGGGTTTGTTTTCCCCGTTTCTCAAACAGCACATGTTTACGAAAAAAAAACAAGACTAGACTCACGTGTCAGGTTTACTCACGTGGTTTTACTTTTTGTTTCTTTTCACATTTGTGCCACATGTCGGTTTCAGTGTTTCATTTTTCACGTTTTTTCCCTCTGTGAATTTTTTCATGCTTGCTGTAGGCTGTGGGTGTGTTTTCTTTCCCCCACTTAACTTTTCATGCGTAGGACACAGTCGTGTTATTTTGTGATTTTATTTTATTTGATTTTTTAAATCAGATGATTTTTCTATTTCTATGTGATTTTTGCATTTTTATTTTGGGGTTTTTATTTTATTTAAATTTTTCATATAATTTTATTTCATTTCCGCACTTCATTTATTTTATTATTATTATTTTTTTTTTTTAGAATTTACTTTAAATTAACCATATTTTTTTATGTGAATTTCTTTCTTTCTTTCTCTTTGTGTGGCTCAGTTTTCCCTGCTTTGGTGCAAAAGAAAGTGACCATAAAGGCAACAGCAAGACAAACCCCACAAAATGGGAATGTCAGGTTGTACAGGAAGTGCAGCTCCTCCAGGATGCCACATCTGTACATCTGTACATCAGTTTCTAGAGCATGGAGGAGGTAGCAGGAGATGGGCTGATACATGAGGAGAACTGGACAGGGTCGTAGAAGAGCAAGAACTCAGCAGCAGGACCGACTTCTGCTTCTTTGTGTGAGGAGACAGAGGTCATGGTGAAACCCGACTGAAAAGAGAACCTCATCCTCATCCGGGTGATACCTGAGAGTGAGATATAAATCATTATAAACACAGAGAGTGGGATTATAAATCATTATAAACACAGAGAGTGAGATATAAATCATTATAAACACAGAGAGTGGGATTATAAATCATTATAAACACAGAGAGGGATTATAAATCATTATAAACACAGACAGTGGGATTATAAATCATTATAAACAAAGAGAGTGGGATTATAAATCATTATAAACACAGAGAGTGGGATTATAAATCATTATAAACACAGAGAGTGAGATTATAAATCATTATAAACACAGAGAGTGGGATTATAAATCATTATAAACACCAGATAGTGGGATTATAAATCATTATAAACACCAGTAAGTGGAATTATAAATGATTATATATATGGAGAGTGGAATTATAAATCATTATAAAAACAGAGAGTGAGATATAAATCATTATAAACACAGAGAGTGGGATTATAAATCATTATAAACACAGAGAGTGGGATTATAAATCATTATAAACACCAGAGAGTGGGATTATAAATTATTATAAACACAGAGAGTGGGATTATAAATCATTATAAACACCAGAGAGTGGGATTATAAATCATTATAAACACAGAGAGTGGGATTATAAATCATTATAAACACCAGTAAGTGGAATTATAAATGATTATATATATGGAGAGTGGAATTATAAATCATTATAAAAACAGAGAGTGAGATATAAATCATTATAAACACAGAGAGTGGGATTATAAATCATTATAAACACCAGAGAGTGGGATTATAAATCATTATAAACACAGAGAGTGGGATTATAAATCATTATAAACACAGAGAGTGGAATTATAAATCATTATAAACACAGAGATTGAGATTATAAATCATTATAAACACAGAGAGTGGGATTATAAATCATTATAAACACAGAGAGTGAGATATAAATCATTATAAACACAGAGAGTGGGATTATAAATCATTATAAACACCAGAGAGTGGGATTATAAATCATTATAAACACAGAGAGTGGGATTATAAATCATTATAAACACAGAGAGTGGAATTATAAATCATTATAAACACCAGAGAGTGGGATTATAAATCATTATAAACACCAGAGAGTGGGATTATAAATCATTATAAACACAGAGAGTGGGATTATAAATCATTATAAACACAGAGAGTGGAATTATAAATCATTATAAACACAGAGATTGAGATTATAAATCATTATAAACACAGAGAGTGGGATTATAAATCATTATAAACACAGAGAGTGGGATTATAAATCATTATAAACACAGAGAGTGGAATTATAAATCATTATAAACACAGAGATTGAGATTATAAATCATTATAAACACAGAGAGTGGGATTATAAATCATTTTAAACACAGAGAGGGATTATAAATCATTATAAACACAGAGAGTGGAATTATAAATCATTATAAACACAGAGAGTGGGATTATAAATCATTATAAACACAGAGAGTGGGATTATAAATCATTATAAACAAAGAGAGGGATTATAAATCATTATAAACACAGAGAGTGGGATTATAAATCATTTTAAACACAGAGAGGGATTATAAATCATTATAAACACAGAGAGGGATTATAAATCATTATAAACACAGAGAGGGATTATAAATCATTATAAACACCAGATAGTGGGATTATAAATCATTATAAACACCAGAGAGTGGAATTATAAATGATTATATATATGGAGAGTGGAATTATAAATCATTATAAACACAGAGAGTGGGATTATAAATCATTATAAACACAGAGAGTGGGATTATAAATCATTATAAACACAGAGAGTGGGATTATAAATCATTATAAACACAGAGAGTGGGATCCAAACACATGTTTAGTGGTTGGAGTCAGAAAGTTCCGTTTTTACTTCGTCAGTCATGTTTTAGACTCCATTTTAAAATGCCGCTGGATTTTCCAGATGTTATTTTGCAGACTTCAGGAGACCTGTGTCTCCTGCTCCTTCAGCTCTGGGTTTAACCTCCACTCTTTACCTCACGTCTCTTAGTGAAGTCTCAGATTGCGGGGAAGTGCAGGCTGGAGACACCTTCATCTCTTCTTACTGCATTTTACTAAACATTGTTTACATCAGTTCTAGTTTCAGATTCACAGTCAGGAGCTCGAGGGTGGAGAGAGAACAGAGGGCAGAGAATTTATATATGAACAGACAGATAAATAAATATGTATATATATAACCCCTGGGATACTGATCTGGTCAGTTAAGTAGCATAGGGGGTTGTTACTCAGTATCAGCTGCTTTGGTGTTAACGGAACTAACAAAAGGTGCACTAGATGGGCAACAATGAGATGACCCCCAAAACAGGAATGGTTTAACAGGTGGAGGCCCCTACTCATCTTTTCTGACTGTTTTTCACTAGTTTTGCATTTGGATAGGGTCAGTGTCACTGGTATCATGAGGTGATACCTGGACCCTACAGAGGTTGCACAGGCAGTCCAACTCCTCCAGGATGGCACATCAATATGCCATTGCCAGAAGGTTTGCTGTGTCTCCCAAAACAGTCTCAAGACCATGGAGGAGACTCCAGGAGACAGGGCTGTAGAAGGTCCTTAACCCATCAGTAGGACCAGTATCTGCTCCTTTGTGCAAGGAGGAGCAGGATGAACACTGCCAGAGCCCTACAAAATGACCTCCAGCAGGCCACTGAATGTCTCTGAGCAAACAATCGGAAACAGACTTCATGAGGGTGGCGTGAGGGCCCAACGTCCTCTAGCGCGCCCTGGGCTCACTGTCTGGCGCTCGATTGGCATTTTCCATTGAACATCAGAATTGGCCATTGGTGTCCTGTGCTTTTCACAGATGAGAGCAGGTTTACCCTGAGCCCAGGTGACATGTCCATAGAGGGACGCACAGACCTCTATTGGCTGGACATTGGCACCCTGACTGCCATTAGGTATTGGGATGAACTCATTGGACCCATTGTCAGACCCTACGCTGGTGCAATGAGTCCTGGGTTCCTCCTGTTGCATGACAATGCCCTGCCTCATGTGGCAAGAGTGTGCAGGCAGTTCCTGGAGGATGAAGGAATTGATACCACTGAATGGCCCCCACGCTGCCTGACCTAAATCCAAAGGAACACTTCTGGGACATTATGTTTTGGTCCATCGGATGCCGCCAGGTTGCACCTCAGACTGTCCAGGAGCTTAGTGATGCCCTGGTCCAGACCTGGGAGCAAATACTTCAGGACACCATCTGTCATTACGGGTTGTCTTTGAATTCAGCCTTCTGTATGTTAATAGATAGATAGATAGATAGATAGATAGATAGATAGATAGATAGATAGATAGATAGATAGATAGATAGATAGATAGATAGATAGATAGATAGATAGATAGAAAGGCAGACAGACAGACAGACAGACAGACAGACAGACAGATAGATAGATAGATAGATAGATAGATAGATAGATAGATAGATAGATAGATAGATAGATAGATAGATAGATAGAAAGGCAGACAGACAGACAGACAGATAGATAGATAGATAGATAGATAGATAGATAGATAGATAGATAGATAGATAGATAGATAGATAGATAGATAGATAGATAGATAGATAGATAGATAGATAGATAGATAGATAGATAGATAGAAAGGCAGACAGACGGGCAGACAGACAGATAGACAGACAGATAGATAGATAGATAGATAGATAGATAGATAGATAGATAGATAGATAGATAGATAGACAGACAGACAGGCAGGCAGGCAGGCAGACAGGCAGACAGACAGACAGATGGGCAGACAGACAGATAGACAGACAGATAGGTAGATAGATAGACAGGTAAACAGATAGATAGATAGATAGATAGATAGATAGATAGATAGATAGATAGATAGATAGATAGATAGATAGATAGACTGACAGACAGACAGACAGATGGGCAGACAGACAGATAGATAGATAGATAGATAGATAGATAGATAGATAGATAGATAGATAGATAGATAGATAGATAGACTGACAGACAGACAGACTGACAGACAGACAGACAGACAGATAGACAGACAGATAGATAGATAGATAGATAGATAGATAGATAGATAGATAGATAGATAGATAGATAGATAGATGACTAATAATAGACAAACAGACAGACAGACAGACAGACAGATAGACAAATGCTCCTCTGCTACGTATGACTCCCTCATGAGGGGAGATTAGAGAGGAGATTTGAGACGGGGCCGAGAGGAGCCGCTCAGTGGGTAAATATATACTCACTACAGCCGAACTGCGCTCTGATTGGTCCGCTGGAATACACACTGTGTTTAACTGGTTGATGTGGATCAGCTGACAGGATGCTGTTGCCTAGTAACCTTGTTTCCTACCAACTCTGCTTCCTCGAGCCTTGCCAATAAATAGAGACTCAAATTGATAGCTTACAGCCTCGGTTCTGTGTGTGTGTGTGTTTGTTCAGTGTCCGAGTGTGAATCAGACAGTGGGATTCGCAGTGTATTTGCCCTGAAATGAAATGAAAATGATCAATATGTAATTATCAGGTATTTTAGTGTCAGTAGCTGCTCTGCCATCCCCGAGTGCTGCAGCCTCAACACTCGCGCCGTAGAGCTCTCACATGTTTGTTTTTTATTATTATCTTGTCAGGTCTCATGGACTCTGGGGCCCAGAGTACTACACACACACACTCTCTTTCTCTCTCTTTCTCTCTCTCTCTCTCTCTCTCCAGATGCTTCACAGCAAATATTTTTTCTTCCTCTGCATGTATCAGACGAAATTTTTATGCCCGTTTCCACGGAAACCTCTCAGGACCAAACAAAAGATGAAGGGGGAGAGAGCAGGCACGCCGGAGGACGCCAAGCTGCCGTTCAGTGAAACACTGTGCATGTGTGTGTGTGTGTGTGTGTGTGTGTGTGTGTGTATGTATGGGCACTTATGCCTTCGTGTGTGTGTGTTCATGTGTGCATGCATACATACATTTATAATGTAGAAAGAAAGAAGAGAGTAGATGGATGGATGGATGAATGAATGGGTGTGTGTGTGAGAGAGAGAGAGAGATGTTCCTGTTGCTTTACTATTATTTTTCTTCTATTCAAGTCTTTCTTTCTTTCTTTCTTTCTTTTTTCTTTCTCAAGGGGATTTTATGTATGAGTGTAAATGCGTGGTGTGTGTTGTGGAGGAGGAAGAGATTGCTGATGGATAGAGTGAGTGAGTGTGTGTGTGTATGTGAGAGAGAGAGAGAGAGAGAGAGAGAGGGCAGTATGTCCTAGGAGTACATGTGAGTCGTTCCTCTTCCTCATGAAGTCTGAGTAAACGTCAGAAGCCGCAGGTCATGTGAAATCACGCAACATCTCACGCTTTTATTCTGCTCCCTCTTCACACACACACCCACACCTGTACACACACACATGCACAGAGACACACACAAACACACACTTATACACCTGTACACACACTCACACATACATGCACACACACACACATACATGCACACACACACCCACACCTGTACACACACACATGCACAGAGACACACACAAACACACACTTATACACCTGTACACACACTCACACATACATGCACACACACACATACATGCACACACACACACACACACCTGTACACACACACATGCACAGAGACACACACAAACACACACTTATACACCTGTACACACACTCACACATACATGCACACACACACACATACATGCACACACACACACACACACACCTGTACACACACACATGCACAGAGACACACACAAACACACACTTATACACCTGTACACACACTCACACATACATGCACACACACACACACACACATACATGCACACACACACACACCTGTACACACACACATGCACATACACTCACACATACACATGCACACACACCTGTACACATACACACACACACATGCACACAGATCATTATTAAACATTATTTCCTTTTTCATTCAGAAACACGGGCAGACTGTAGAAACCTCCTCACATCATCACACACTTATTTATCTGATAATGTCAGTAACATGAAGTCCAATAAACACATGACATTGTGTGAATAACCTGAGTGATGTTCAGGTGTGTGTGTATGTGTGTGTGTTTAGGTGTGTTCAGGTGTGTGTTTGTGTGTGTGTGTGTGTGCAGGTGTGTGTGTGTGTTCAGGTGTGTGTGTTAAGTTGTGAGTGTGTGTTCAGATCTGTGTGTGTGTGTTCAGTTGAGTGTGCGTTCAGGTGTGTGTGTTCAGGTGTGTGTGTGTTCAGGTGAGTGTGTGTTCAGATATGTGTGTGTGTGTGATCAGGTGTGTGTGTGGGGTCAAGTGTGTGTTCAGGTGTGTGTGTTAAGTTGCGAGTGTGTGTTCAGATCCGTGTGTGTGTGTTCAGGTGAGTGTGCGTTCAGGTGTGTGTGTTCAGGTGTGTGTGTGTTCAGGTGAGTGTGTGTTCAGATATGTGTGTGTGTGTGATCAGGTGTGTGTGTGGGGTCAAGTGTGTGTTCAGGTGTGTGTGTTATGTGGTGAGTGTGTGTTTAGATCTGTGTGTGTGTGTGTTCAGGTGTGTGTGTTAAGTTGTGAGTGTGTGTTCAGATCTGTGTGTGTTCAGATCTGTGTGTGTGTGTGTGTGCGTTCAGGTGAGTGTGTGCTCAGGTGAGTGTGTGTTCAGATCTGTGTGTGTGTGTGTTCAGGTGTGTGTGTTCAGGTGTGTTCAGGTGTTATGTTGTGAGTGTGTGTTTAGATCTGTGTGAGTGTGTGTTCAGGTGTGTGTGTGTGTGTATGTTCAGGTGTGTGTGTGTGTTCAGGTGTGTGTGTGTGGGGGTGTATGTGATCAGGTGTGTGTGTGTGGGGGTGTATGTGATCAGGTGTGTGTGTGTGATCAGGTATGTGTGTGTGTGTTCAGGTGTGTGTGTTCAGATCTGTATGTGTGTGTGAGTATGGGTTCAAGTGTGTGTGTTCAGGTGTGTGTGTGTGTATGTTCAGGTGTGTGTGTGTGTTCAGGTGTGTGTGTGGGGGGGGGTGTATGTGATCAGGTGTGTGTGTGTGATCAGGTATGTGTGTGTGTGTTCAGGTGTGTGTTCAGGTGTGTGTGTTCAGATCTGTGTGTGTGTGTGAGTATGGGTTCAAGTGTGTGTGTGTGTGTTCAGGTGTGTGTGTGGGGGGGTGCATGTGATCAGGTGTGTGTGTGTGATCAGGTATGTGTGTGTGTGTTCAGGTGTGTGTTCAGGTGTGTGTGTTCAGATCTGTGTGTGTGTGTGTGAGTATGGGTTCAAGTGTGTGTGTGTGTGTTCAGGTGTGTGTGTGTGTAATCACACACGATGCTGAAATTAAATTTCTGCCGCTCTCCTGCGCTGGTTTAAAGACCTGAGCGTGACCTTTGACTCCGAGCTTCAGAGGCAGTCCTGTAGATAACAGTGAAGCGTTAGTGTTAGCACTCGCTCGCGGCTCTGACGCGGCTCTCGGCAGCCTGATCGCTCAGAAAGTGGTGTTTTTTTCTCTGGAGCACGTCGACAGTCTCGGAGACGGACAAAGCCTGAGGCGATGTTTTTTTCTCCAAGGGCCCCGGGGTCAGCGCAGATGGAGCAGAAGTTTGGGAAAAGAAATAATTTCGGCAGTTAATGTAAAAAAAGCGCACTTGTGTAAAAGGGAGGCAGAGAGAGGGCAGGAGCGAGGGTCAGGCCTGAGGGGCAGGAGTGAGGGGCAGGAGCGAGGGGCAGGAGCGAGGGAGCGATTAGCCTTTTTACCCTCATGCTGGACGTTAAAGCACCACACGGCCCTGAGAGAGACGCAAAGCTGCAATTTTGGCCACTCTGACGACAGAGGGATGGAGGAAGAGCGGTGGAGGAAGAGTGATGAAGAAAGAACGATGGCCACTTTTCTGTTATTACACTGAGCAGAGTCCAGCAGAACAACATCATCAGTGACACGAGTCGAGTTCTCCGTCTGAGAACCACACCGCATTTCACCACTCCAATACACACTTCCTGACCTGCTGCTTTTAGTGTAGGGGAAAATACAGCACCTCCCCCCTGTGTTTACAGCACACACACACACACACAATACAGAAGAGTTTCAGAAAGAAAGAAAGAAAGAAAGAAAGAAAGAAAGAAAGAAAGAAAGAAAGAAAGAAAGAAAGAAAGAAAGAAAGAAAGTGGAGCCATTTATATGAGATTATTCAATAAGTCACAATTATGAGATGACGACTCAATGTCCAGATACGATGGATCACAAATATCAGATAATCAAAAGTTAAGATTCTCTAAATCAGAAATCATTTTTTGAGATGCTATAAGTCATAATTATGAGATAACTCAATTCCAAGATAATAGAAACGAATACCCAAAAATATACCAATTCAATAAGTAAAAAGTATGAGATAATTCAATTCTGAGATACTATAAATCATAAATCAATTTTGAGATACTATCAGTCCTTATTATGAGATAACTCAATTCCAAGATAATAGAAATGAATAAAGTAAAAATATTCCAATTTGATATACTATATATAAAAATTATGAGACAGTGAAATTTTGAGATACTATAAATGATAATTATGAGATAAATAGAAAGTTTGATATACTATAAATCATAAGTATGAGATAAATCGAAATTTGGAGATACTATAAAATCACAATTATGAGACAGCACAATTCCAAGATAATAGAAATTAATAAAGTAAAAATATACCAGTTTGATATACTAATTTTTTACTTGAAGTACAAATTATGAGACGGTGAGATACTATAAATCATAATTATGAGATAGATTGAAATTCTGAGATACAATGAATCATAATTATGAGAGAATTTTAAGATGCTACGAATCGTGTCATTTTTGAGATACAATAAATGATAATTCTGAGATAACCTAATTTCAAGATCCTATAAGTAATAATTACACGATACTCCAAATTTGAGATACTATAAATGATCGTTCTGAGATAACTGGCGGATCGGGAGAAACTGTTGGTATTGATGGAGTGGCGAGCTTCTGCAGATCTACTCTACAGGTTTTCATTTCATACACCACATGGTTTTAACAGAAGACAGAATCTCTCCATTATAACCCACTATCTTCTAATTATTACTTAGTGTCTTATAATTATGCCTTAATATCTCATAATTATCACTTAGTGCTTCATAGCCATTACTCACTATATCATCATTCTTTCTTTCTTTCTTTCTTTCTTTCTTTCTTTCTTTCTTTCTTTCTTTCTTTCTTTCTTTCTTTCTTTCTTTCTTTCGTTCTTTCTTTCTTTCTTTCTTCCCAGTATCTCAAAATTGACTTGCTTTATTATTATTATTTATCCATTTGACATTTTATTTCTGAATGATGAATTTAAAATCAGGGATTTTTTTAACACAGACACATGACCCTTCATTCTTTATAGGATAATTAATAATAAACAATGTGTACACACACACACACACACACAGACAGTGAGTACAGAGAAAGCAAGAAAGAGAGAGAGAGAGAGTGTGTGTATCCTCTGTTTTACTGCCCTGCTGTAAGCATGTTAGCGCCCAGCTGTGGGCCTCATTAAATGATTAGCGAGCTTACCTGTGGAAAAGGGCACAGGGTTTCCCTCCCGCTCTGCAGGGGCGACTGACAGATGCTGACCACCATGAATTACTCACAGGACGATTAGATAAACAGGGAATCTCTCTCCGAGCAGGTGGAACGAACACACACACACACAGACACACATACACACACAGCCATCTGCCAGCCTGACCTTTGAACTACGTGTGTAATCTGACTCTTATCAGTGCAGTGTGAGCTGTGGGGGAGATTAGGACTCGCCGCGCTCACACACACACACACACACACACATCCTGCTGATGAATAAAGTAAAAACACCTAAAGCACCTGTGTGTTCACCAGAAAATCAGCACAGCATCTCGTTCTGTTGGTTGTGTTTTGTATTCTGGCCTCTGATTGGCCTGTTGATTAGTTTCCTGTAGCAGCAGCTCTGACAATAGTGGAGGTTTATATTAACACGCTCGTTATGATATGTTAGCATTTCTATAGCAACAGCCCATTTGTTTTGTGTGCTTGTGACTGTTGTGATTGGCTGAACGTTTCTCTTCTTGTAGTCTCGGAGAATCCCGTGACAGATGGTATTAAATAATGATAAAATGAAATGTAAACACGTACACAAGCGCTGATTCTACATCCTGCTTTGACATTATGAGAATCAGAAGGCACTTTTGTTTCCGCACCAACGTTTTTATCCCCGAGCGGATCAGAAAGCGCTGCAGTTCAGCTACGCATTAAGTTCAACAATTAGCCGCTAATTAAAGTGTAACATGATTTGGGTGTGGAATTGACTGTAATTAATTGATTGCTGTGTCCATAATAAAGACTCTCTTCATTTGCGGTGAGGTGAGGTGTGTGTGTGTGTGTGTGTGTATGCATAAATGCAGATTAATGATCATTAAGATGTTTCACTTACACGCTTACAGCATCAGCACACACTTGCTTTCTGTCTTTAACACACCAGGGATGATCCTGTGGACCAGCCTTAGACTCACACACAGACACACACACACACAGAGACACACACACACAGAGACACAGACACACACACACACACACACACACCATGTAAACATGTCAGTAAACATGACTGTAAACATGTCAGAAAACATGACTGTAAAAAAAGTCAGTAAACCTGACTGTAAACATGTCAGTAAACCTGACTGTAAACATGCCAGTAAACATGTCAGTAAACATGTATGTACACATGACTGTAAACATGCCAGTAAACATGACTGTAAACATGCCAGAAAACATGACTGTAAAAAAAGTCAGTAAACCTGACTGTAAACATGTCAGTAAACATGACTGTAAACATGCCAGTAAACATGTCAGTAAACATGTATGTACACATGACTGTAAACATGCCAGTAAAAATGACTGTAAACATGCCAGTAAAAATGACTGTAAAAAAAAGTCAGTAAACAGGTCAGTAAACCTGTCAGTAAACCTGACTGTAATCATGACTGTAAACATGACTGTAAACATGTCAGTAAACATGACTGTAAACATGTCAGTAAACATGAATGTAAACATGTCAGTAAACATGACTGTAAACATGCCAGTAAACATGACTGTAAAAAAAAGTCAGTAAACCTGACTGTAAACATGTCAGTAAACCTGACTGTAAACATGTCAGTAAACATGAATGTAAACATGTCAGTAAACATGACTGTAAACATGTCAGTAAACCTGTCAGTAAACATGACTGTAAACATGTCAGTAAACCTGTCAGTAAACATGACTGTAAACATGCCAGTAAACATGACTGTAAAAAAAAGTCAGTAAACCTGTCAGTAAACCTGACTGTAATCATGACTGTAAACATGTCAGTAAACATGACTGTAAACATGACTGTAAACATGACTGTAAACATGTCAGTAAACATGACTGTAAACATGTCAGTAAACATGACTGTAAAAAAAGTCAGTAAACCTGACTGTAAACATGTCAGTAAACCTGACTGTAAACATGTCAGTAAACATGAATGTAAACATGTCAGTAAACATGACTGTAAAAAAAGTCAGTAAACCTGACTGTAAACATGTCAGTAAACATGACTGTAAACATGTCAGTAAACCTGTCAGTAAACATGACTGTAAACATGCCAGTAAACATGACTGTAAAAAAAAGTCAGTAAACCTGTCAGTAAACCTGACTGTAATCATGACTGTAAACATGTCAGTAAACATGACTGTAAACAAGTTGGTAAACAGGTCAGTAAATCTGACTATAAACATTTTAACATCTCAGTAAACAAACCTCAGTAAATCATATCATGTAAACATGTTGGTAAACATGTCGTTAAACATGTCAGTAATCGTATCATGTAAACATGTCAGTACACATGTTGGTAAACATGTCGTTAAACATGTCAGTAATCGTATCATGTAAACATGCCGGTAAACACGCCTGTTCATGTGCTGCACTTTATTTTACTTTTGAACACTGAGTTGTGTATAACACACACACACACCGTGAATGCTCTGAAATCCCTCCTGCTTTGAAAAGTGGAGAAGTAAAACTGTCACATTTTCACAAAACATTTTCTATTGTACAATATCGCAAAAAAAAAAATCTAAATGCCTCGCAATACAACAATCATGCAAATGCACAAATCTGTACAACACACACAAACACACACAAACACACACACAAACACACAAAGGTGTGTGAAAGCAGGACTCTACACAATACCGCTGCTACACAATGGGGGAGTAAATAGTACACTCAGCTCGGAAAATCTCTCCCTCCTGGCTACTTCTTTTTTCTGTTTTTTTTGGAGCAAATTATGGAAATGTAAAATGGCAGGTTGTGCGTCGCTGCAGCCACCGCTATCCCCTAAGTGGATAACATTAACGCTAAAGCAAAATCTAACGTCATTTTCCAATTTCTTTGTTGAACATAGACACCAATTTAATCGCACTTATTATTGCTCGGGAGGAGACGCTGGCATTTAAATCGGCTCCGTCCTGCGCCGCTCCTACAAAGGTTTCGGCCCAAATACGACTGTGTGTTAAATTGAAGGAAAGGAAAGTGTCGCGTTTTCCCACTGCTCCCAAAATGTCACTGATGACACACCGGAGTGCTGGTGCAAAAAAAAAAAAAAACTGATAAATAAATCCGGACACGCATGAAGGACCGGGACGATATGACCAGTTCATCACGTGAGCTCAGCTACAGCACAATGTACAGAAATCCCATGTTGAAATCTCTGCATTCTCACTCGTCAGAATCTAATCTGACCGGTGATTAGTTCTCTAGAACAGAAGCTAGGACACTAGTGCAGGGTTATATTAATGCACTCATTCGAAGAAGCTGTCGTTTCTATAGCAACAGCTCACTCGCAGGGACGTGTACATGCACATGCTCCGTATATCCACAAGTCCATAAAGGGGTTAAAAAATGTGTGGAATCATTAATATGTGAAATGAAAGGATAGATAGATAGATAGATAGATAGATAGATAGATAGATAGATAGATAGATAGATAGATAGATAGATAGATAGATAGATTGGGAGTTGTTGGAGATGCTAGAGATGTTGGAGATGTTAGAGGTGCGGAAGATGCACGAGATGTTGGAAATGTTGAGATGTTTGAGATGTGGGATTTGTTGGAGATGTTGGAGATGTTGAGATGTTTGAGATGTGGGAGATGTTGAAGGTGCAGAAGATGCAGGAGATGTGATGTTAGAGATGTTGGAGATGTTAGTGGTGCGGAAGATGCAGGAGATGTTGAGATGTGGGATTTGTTGGAGATGTTGAAATGTTAGAGATGTTGGAGGTGCATGAAATGCAGGAGATGTTGGAGATGTTGAGGTGTTAGAGATGCAGGAGATGTTGGAGATATGGATATTCAATTTGCTAGACAAAATTGTTTTAACAAGGAAGGGGAAAACATCTTATTACAATTTTTATTTAATTTAATTTAATTGATAATTTATTTCGTATTTATAATTTATTATTGACATTGATTGAGAAGCATTTTAATCATCTTGATAGATAGATAGATAGATAGATAGATAGATAGATAGATAGATAGATAGATAGATAGATAGATAGATAGATAGATGGATGGATGGATGGATGGATGGATGGATGGATGGATGGATGGATGGATGGATTGAGGGGGGTTTTGCCATTCAAATAAATTACTTAATTCAACAGCCAGCTGTCAGAAAAAGCCTCCAATTAACACGTGGAGTGTGTGTGTGTGTGTGTGTGTGTGTGTGTGTGTGGGCGGATACTTTGCATTGCAAACACTTCCTGCGCTGCATATTTGTAAACCTGTTTATCGTTGGCCACTGACGAAATCTGACATCTATTTACGGCGCTGACAATGTTCGATTTTTACTCAAGAAGATCACCATGAGGCCTGAGATTCCCTCAGATCCTCCTCCTCCTAATGCTTCCACCAGCGCGCTAGGAAACATGGCTGCCACAGATAATACACAAGCTGGATGAAGATGTTCAAGAAGATCTCGGTGGAGAGAGTGAGAAGCTGCAGCTCATGGACTTGGAGGCCATCTCCATCGTGTGAGGAAGTTCAACACCTCCTCTGCTATCCAGAATTCCTTCTACACCTCCATGACAGAGAACATCTGGGAACATCACTACAGTTCTGAGGACCACAAAACCCTGCAGAAGCTCTCCAGGTCCCTGCAGGACATCTGCACCAAGTGATGTAGGCCCAGAGCAGGTCATCCCACACACCTGAACTACAGTATGTAGTCTGATGGCTGTGGTCTGGAAAAGTGCCTCCACAACCACATGGAGGAGCTAATTTCACCAAGCCACCAGGACCACCAACTGCTAATCAGCCATGACGTTTAAACCACATGCCTAAAATTGTGAAGGTCCTCCTTCTTTAGGATGTCAAAGTAACATCCATATGAATGCAGGACCCAAGCTTTCTCAGCAGAACATCACACTGCTTCCACCAGCTCACCTTCTTCCCATAAGTACATCCTGGTGCCATGATTCATCAGACCAGACCTCCTTCTTTCACTGCTCTATGGTGCAGTTCTGATGCTCACATGTACAGTGTAGGAGCTTTGCATGGGGTCCAGGAGTCAGCAAGGTCACTCTGACCCTCTGCAGCTCCATCAATAAGTCCTGGGTGTCCATGACCCTGTCACCAGGTCACCGTTTGTCCTTCTTTGGAGCACTTTTGGTAGGAACTAACCACTCAAAAGACCTGGTGCTTTGGAGAAGTTCTGACCAGTCGTCTGGACATCACCTTGTTAAAGTCACTCAGATCTTTACACTCGCCGATTGCTTCCATCACATCAGCTTCCAGAACTGACTGTTCACTTGCTATATGATAAATCACACCCCTGATGGGAGCCATGGTAACAAAGATAATCAGTGTTATACACTTCACCTGCCAGTGCTGCTAATGTTATCTCTCTCTCTCTCTCTCTCTCTCTCTCTCCCTGTCTCTCTACAGGTACATAAACTTTCAGAGTTTTTCGTCACATTGTGGTGAAAATTGGAGATAGAAATGTCTTGCAGCTGATCTTTATAATGTAATGCTTACAGCTTGTTCACGTTAACTAGCTGTTAGCCGACAGAACAAAAAAAAAATCACAGCATGGCCTCTCTTTGTGTGTGTACTTTGGCATTTCGTGATGCTATCGGAGAAGATTAGCCTCTCTCTCTTCATTTCACAGCTCATGGAAGCTTAACTAGCTAACAAAATGGTGCTGAAATTCTATATATTCCCTCTGTGTACTGGGAAATTACTGCTTGTTTTTGATAGCAGGCTAATTTCTGATTGTAATAGAAAAAGAAAAGGAGTTACACCAATCTCTCTCCTCAACTCTCTTTTGTGGTTTTCAGGTTGCTAATACAGCAGCTTGGACAAATATAAGACATTGTTTATTTGATTAACTAGCTGCTGTTAGCGCATCATATTACACACTGCTAATATACCGTCGCATAGCTAGCTGGTTGAAAAGCAGAAATAACCCGTGAAAAGAAGACGTGAGCCATATTTGTTTTTTTTTAAATTAACTAGCTGCTGCTATTGTACACTGATACACATCGCTGACAGTCCATCTTGATGCTCGCTAGCTGAAAAGCAGAAATAAAGCTAATTTATTTCAGGAGGAGAACGCATTGTATTTACCTCAGATTTCGATTTGGTTCAGGAGTAGAAAATAACAAAAAACGAAGACCTCACAATGTTGAATCGTTTCCGCTAAGACTTACCGCTGATTATTTACCACAGAAACACGAGCTATTTTAATTTTTTCACCTCGTCTTCGTCAGCGCCGATGAAATGAAACGTGTTTCAGCTGAATACAGCAGTGAGGGATGAAATAAAAAGAAGAATTCATTCACGGAGTTCGAGTAGCGGTCGCCGACCTTAGCGATGACGACGAGTCCCTCACTGATCGTTTCATATTTAGCACATTTCTTTTCCGACAATGTCTTTGACCAAAGGTTTCAGTTTGCTGAACCGAAAAGCCAGAAGTGTGAACGATCAGAAATGTGCTTTCATTTTTTCCAGTTTTAATTGGAGAACGTGGTTTAAAATGATTTCCTCAGACAGGCCAAACAACTTTTAATCCAAAAACAATCGACTTGTTACGATTGTAATAATTTTCCATTATTTATTGAATTAAAATATCTCTTAAAAGATCACAGTTGAGGTGAAGAAGCCTGCCGTAACCATGGCAACGCAGCACTCCGACTCCCGCTCGGCTTTTATTTTGAAGATTTATTTTTTTCTTCTGCCTCACAAACATCAACCCCTCCACCCCACACACCCCCCCACCTCGACTTTCTCCCCCCTCCCCCCCTTCCTCCAAGCCGAGAGTATTTTTCTCCCGGTGACGTCACGGCGCAGCCGCGTTCCGATTGGTCAGCCGCGGGGAATCAGCGGAGCTTTAAAGGGGCCGCAGGCAGCGGAGGCGCAAAAGACGAAGCTCGAGCATCTTCATCTGCATCTGCATCTCTCCATCTCTCCACCTCTCCAGCCCTCCATCTCCGGGCGCTCCAGCAGACGTAAGACGTTTTCTAAAATCCTCCTTTGTTTTGTTTTTTTTTTTCTATAAAATGTACTCATGATCTTTTCTCCGTGGTGATGTGGTGCGTGCTGACAGATAAATGCTGAATAGTGAGTGAGAGCAAAGGGTGTAGGCTTCTTCCTCTCCTTTTAATGGTGTCATTATTATTAAAAGAAGAAGAAGAAGAAAACTAGTTTTTTATCTAATCGCTTAATCCATCTGATGGTATTGATCTTTCTGTTGGTGTTGATCACAGAGGATTTTTTCATTTATTTTTTTAGAATAAACAAAATAAGAATCTGGATAAAGAATTAGCCTCCTGATTTATTTCAAAAATGTTAAAAAAAATAAAAAAAGAAAGGAGAGAGCGAGAGAGAGAGAGGTTAGGACATGGACATTTGTAAAATAGAGCATTCAGTATATTTTTAAAAATTGTTTTTTTTTTTCATTTCCTGAGGTGTGTGTGTGTGTGTGTGTAAGGAGACAACCCAAACTTGCAATGTGAGGAATATCAACAGGTACGAAACAGAGAGACGAGACAGACAGACAGAGAGAGGGGGGGGGGGGTTAGGACATGGGCATTTGGAAAATAAAGCATTCAATATATTTAAAAAATAAATAAATAAAAATTAATTTCCTGAGGTGTGTGTGTGTGTGTGTGTGTGTGTGTGTGTGAGTGTATGTGTGTGTCTGTGTGTAAGGAGACAATCCAAACTTGCAATGTGAGGAATATCAACAGGTATGAAACAGAGAGATGAGAGACAAGAGAGAGAGAGAGAGAGAGAGAGAGAGAGGAGTGTTAGATTTGCTGCCACAGACCAATAAAGAGCTTAAAGAATTCAAAGATTTATAAATCAATACCACGAAAACTAATTCTTCATCTTCGTCTTCATCCTCATCTTTATATCCTGTTAAATTGCATTCTTTCTAAAAACCTGAGGCTTTCTAAAACGCATGAAGCGATTACATGCGAATGAATCAAACTTAATTCTTTTTGTCTGAGGCTTATTACAGAAAATTGGGCATGAATGTGAAAGAAAGAAAGAAAGAAAGAAAGAAAGAAAGAAAGAAAGAAAGAAAGGTTGTGTGAATTTAATGTCAAATGTGTTCACTTCTTTACATTTTCTTCAAACCTTAGACTTTTATCAAATACAGAAAATACACACTTACTCTCTAGGTAATTACAATAAACTCATTAAGGATTAATTGAGGATGTTAATTAAGCACGGATTCAATGCCGTACATCTGAAACCGTATCGTCTTTAGGCTTCAATTTTTAACCCTGGAGAATTTTCATGAATAGACGAGCACAGAGTGGTCAGAGTGGACTTGAATTATTATACAAATGAATTATTTAATTAATTAATAAATTAATTCATTCATTCCAGATTGCAGTCTTTTTAATTCTTAATCTTTATTTAAAAAAAATAAATTGAATTTAAAAAATATGAAGGTTTTTTCCGTATGTATGAAATAGTCTAGTTAAGTCTAAATAAATAAAATAAATAAATAAATAAATAAAATTAATTAATTAAGTAATTAATGAAACCATAAAAGTTCATATTTAAAGTGAGTAAACTGCTTAATTCCTCGTTTCCTTGTTGAGATCTTTTTTCTTTTAAGATTTATTTTTTATTTTTTATTTCTACATTTAAAACCATGACCCTTATGGCGCAAGTCAGAAAGCTGTATTTTATTTCCTTCCTGCTTTGGTTGTTTCTCCATTTACACATTTCTGTGAAGTTGAACCTGTGAGTCACGTGACGTACATGTGCGTGAGGAGGTCAATGAGACAAGTAACTGGACTGTGATGAATTTTTCCATGGTTAAAGCTTTAAAGGTGCGTAACAATTAGCATCAATCCAGCGGGAAGAGAGTTTTGAATATCAATAAACGAGGTTTTAATGAAAAGCTAATATCAGGGTCAGTATGCTGGAAAAGATGTGAAATGGAGACTGTAGCATTGACGAAGACAAAGTTTTAAAAGTGTGTTAAATAAATGAATGAATAAATGAATACATTAACAAATGAGTTAAATCTCCCCCATGCTGGACTGAGAACTGATTCTGCCCTCGAGCTGTTTATCGAAAAGAGCGGCCGAGTCTGTCCTCCAGTCGACTTTATATTTTCTTTTCCAGACGAGGGACAGATCAGAGCTGATGCTCCCGACCAAGACCCATAATTCCCCAGCTGTGTGTTGACCCAAATGACTACAATTAAGGATGAAGAGCTCTCTATTATAGTTATCCTCGCTTAAATCCAATAGCCAAGCGCTACTCTACACCCCAATGTCTTTTCTGTCGCCGTAATAGTGTACAGAGAGAGAGAGAGAGAGAGAGGGAGAGGTAGAGAGAGAGAGAGAGGGAGGGGGGGAGGGAGAGGGGGTGAGAGACAGAGGGAGGGAGAGTGGGTGGGGGGGGAGAGGGAAAGAGAGAGAGGGAGAGAGAGAGAGGGCTTTCTGATGGCCTTCCCTCAGGCTTTTACTCCAATATATTCCACTGTGTAATGAAATTGCCTCAGCCATACTCAACTCCCTCCCTCAGGGTCAAGCTCAGGGTGTGTGTGTGTGTGTGTGTGATTCAGTCCCTCTGGACATTTTTAAAATGTGTTTGTGTTAAATCAACACTATAAGAGGCTCATTTACATCCTCACCCTCTCTCCATGGTCCACTTTATTTTATTCATTTTTACACACGCGCGCACACACACACACACACACACACACACACAAACACACACTCATTTATTATATTAATAGTAATAATAATATTTTGTTTGTGTTTCTATTTTCTCTCAATCATTGCTGAATAATGATTATTCCTTTTCACTAAATTCGATAATAATGAATTCAGCGAAATGTCTCGCACGTTCAGCTTTGCGTTTCTAATATATTTCCAGTCGTCATTTAATTTTTCTGTGAATATTAATGTAACAATAAATATTCTCTAGACAAATAATTCGTGAATAATAGTAAATGTAAAAAAATATCAGTTTTACTGATCACAGTTTGAGAAACGTACCTGTTTTATTTGAGATTTTTGTCGTGGTCAGAGTAGCTTCATAGAAATAATTCATAAAACAATTAAAAACAAAAAATGGTCTAAATTGCAAGCATTTAGGTCTTAAGGTAGACTCCAACGTCACAGTTGATCCTTTAAGATGAAATGATTTGTTTGTTTGTTTGTTTGTTTGTTTGGATCAACAAATTAGATTTAAAATTTAATTTTTTTAATTTTTACGATTTTATTTTTCTGCTGTGATCAGACTTCAAAAAAATTCAGCATAGAACTTAAACAAAAACATAAACCAGTCCAGAAAATGTTATAAAGTGTTTAAAAAACGTTGACCAAAACATCTGTCCAAAAAAACAAAAACAAAACGGGATTTAAGAAGTGTTGAGAGCGAGCTAACGAGAGGTTTCCTCATTTGCATAATTTATGAAGCTGATCTGTTAGAGCTAGCGCTAACAGCTGTTGCTTCACGCTGGCATGAATTAGCCACGAGGTGTGTGTGTGTATGTGTGTGTGTTGGTTTTTTCCCCCCGTTTTTTTATTTTATTTTTTACTTTCAGCACCATGGACAGCACTCATGAGAGCAAATGATCAATATTAATACCATGATGGGTTTTTTTGTTGTTGTTGTTTGTTTGTTTGTTTGTTTTAGTTGTTTTTTAATTTTAATTTTTTTTACTGCTATAGAAGTTTTCCTCTTTCCATCCTGTTCTAAGCTTCTTGAGCTCTCTGAGGCATGTGTTACAGAGAGATTTATTTTGTCACGCCTGGTTCGAACAGGTGAAAATGTGTCCTCAGAAATATTTAACTAAATTGAAAAGTTTTGAAAATTTTGAACTTCTTCTTTTAGGTTTTCTTTTTATTGTGTTTGACCTTTAAAGATAAAATCTGCGAAGGTACGTATGAGAAAAAATCTTTTCTTGAAAGTTCCTGTAAGGGTAGAAAGGCTCCGAAAGTATTTTATAAGTAAAATGCGAAATAACACACACACACACACACACACCCAGAGCAAATCTGGTGGTGGATGTTAGTCAGGATGTTCACTACAGGGCTGTTAAATCCTGAGCTGTTAGCGCTTTAGCTGCTTCCACGCCGCCACCTGTTCCATGTTGTTTTTCTGAACACGGTTCCTCGCGTCAGCTCTCTCCGCCGCCGGCTGCCGCGTGCCTCGGCTTCCTCAGAGCCACGGAATAAACACTTCACAGCTGGAGGGATTAGAAACCTTCCTGCTCACATCTCATGCAGCTTTTCACCAAAACCTGCTGCAGCTACAGAGTCGGCAATACGACATGCAGCTAAAGCGAAAAACAGTTCTGTTAAAAATAAAATAAGTTAAAATAAATGAATATTATTAAATATTTTAGCATAGCAGCTGTATTTATATATAGCTACTATCTGGGAAAGAAAGAAAAAAAGAAAAAAAGAATTGTGCATAGAAATAATTAAATAAACAAATACTATTTGGGCATTAAAGAAAAAAGAATGAACTGTGCATTGAAGTAAATAAGTTAATTAATTAAAGAATAATTAACAAATAAATATTATTTGGGAAAGAAAGAAAGAAAGCAGGAGAGAGAAAGAGAGAGAGAGAGAGAGAAATAGAATTGTGCATATCAATGAATGTAAATAAATAAACAAATACTATTTGGGCATGAAAGAAAAAAAGAAGGAACTGTGCATTTAAATAATAAATAAATAAATAAATAAATACTATTTGGACATAAAAGAAAAAAGAAAAAAATTGTGCATTTAAATAAATACATAAAAATAAATAAAATTATATCTAGAAAGAAAGAAAGAAAGAAAGAAAGAAAGAAAGAAAGAAAGAAAGAAAGAGTGTATGCAGGGAGTTGGATAGATAGATGGATAGATTGACAGATTAAATAAAAACTGCTTTACTGTATAATGAAAGGGAGAAAAAAAGTATACAATATACATAAAAATATATATGTAAGTTAGTTAATTAATGAAGTTATTAATCATTAATTAAAGTTATTAATTAAAGTTATTAACATTATTAATCAATACTGTGAGGAACCACATAGATAATGAAAGAAAAAAAAGAATAAAGAAAGAAAGAAGTGTGCATGGGGATAGATAGATAGATAGATAGATAGATAGATAGATAGATAGATAGATAGATAGATAGATAGATAGATAGATAGATAGATAGATAGATAGATAGTGTTAATAAACATCATGTGGGAATATATAAATAATTATCGTGAACAAACAAATGACTCAATAAACTATAATTAATTAACTTATTTATTTATTTATTTATTCAATTTTCTTAAAGGAAAGTCAACTATAGCTACATTTAAAAGCAGAAACAAAAATATTACTATTATAATAAAATGAAATGTTTTTAATTTTTCATTATTTGGATTTGCATAAAGCATTAATGTGTAGAGGATTTTTTTTTTCCTCTTTTGAACATCAAATACAAAAAAAACAGCAGTTGAAGGAGGTTGTTCAAACTAGCTAGCAGCTAGCGTTCATGTCTTTTTAAAATTATTTTATAAACATTTTTTATAAGCAACGCCAAGACTCAGTGACAAAGAAAATGCGACGAAATTGTCTTTTCCCTCAGATGTGTTTAAAAATCACTGAGAAATGACTATAAGAAAAAAAAACAGACTGTTTATCCAATACTAGCGCAGATCTTTTTTTTTTTAATTAGAAGAAAACCTGAAAAAACTCTGGCTGCTTAGAGGAAAGAGAAATTAGCCTGCTAGGCTAAATGTGTTGCTAGCATCTGAGAGTGAGTCAGCGATTCTAGAAATCTAAAAAACAAACAAACCCAAAAAATAATGCCCACTTTTGTAAAGCAGTGAAGTTTTGGTTAGCATTCTGACTAGCTGTGTAGCTCACATTAGTCAGACATTTTCTGTTCTGTGCATGTGTGGAAACTCAGGTTTCTGTTGCCAACAATACGTTATAACATTATATTATTAGTAGTATTTATCACAACAGTGTTATAAACTGCCGTAAATCGTTTCGTCATACTTCAAACAAGAAGTAGATGCTTTTCCACACGTGTAACCCCCACCCCCATCCCCCCGGGTCCTCCTTACACTCACCCCCCTAAACCTCACTCCCATCCGGGTCACGGCACCAGTGTAACCCCCCCACTGGTCCTCCGCCTGCCTCCATTACACTCACTCCCATCCGGGTCACGGCACCAGTGTAACCCCCCCACTGGTCCTCCGCCTGCCTCCATTACACTCACTCCCATCCGGGTCACGGCACCAGTGTAACCCCCCCACGGGTCCTCCGCCTGCCTCCATTACACTCACTCCCATCCGGGTCACGGCACCAGTGTAACCCCCCCACTGGTCCTCCGCCTGCCTCCATTACACTCACTCCCATCCGGGTCACGGCACCAGTGTAACCCCCCCACTGGTCCTCCGCCTGCCTCCATTACACTCACTCCCATCCGGGTCACGGCACCAGTGTAACCCCCCCACTGGTCCTCCGCCTGCCTCCGTTACACTCACTCCCATCCGGGTCACGGCACCAGTGTAACCCCCCCACGGGTCCTCCGCCTGCCTCCGTTACACTCACTCCCATCCGGGTCACGGCACCAGTGTAACCCCCCCACTGGTCCTCCGCCTGCCTCCATTACACTCACTCCCATCCGGGTCACGGCACCAGTGTAACCCCCCCACGGGTCCTCCACCTGCCTCCATTACAATGACCCCCCACCCCCCAAACCTCATTCCCATCTGGGTCACAGCACCAGTGTAACCCCCCAGGTAACAGGTTTAGCTAGCTGTTCCTGCAGGAAGAAACAAATAAAAGCATAACAGAAGCAGAGAGTGCAGCGCTAGCATCTACATGTCAGCATGTGAGAGACAGCGGAGGATTAGCCGAGCTGGATGATTGTGAGCCGTGGCTCGTTTGGTCACTTTTCCTCATCAGGCTGTGACAGCTTCGCGTTTTTACACATTTTCGCTCAAGAGGGGGAAAAAAACCAAAAAAAAACCCACACACACTTGCTGAAATGGCAGTCCAAATGGCCGAGTGCGCGCGTCGCTCCGAAATCCTTTTAGAGCAGGTGTTCAAACAAGCGGATTAACGTAATGAGATGCAATTACACGCTGCTTGGTTACTGTAGCTCAAAGTCCACACACAAGTTCTGCAGAAAAATAAATAAAAAACACAGAGAACAGAACTGCAGTCGCTTTCTAAAACCCGACGTGTGCACTTTCTGATAAACACACACACACACACACGGCAAACACAAGGTAAAAGCAAGCAGTCTTCAGCGCCCATTATCTTCTTCCTCAACAGATGTTGGTTTGATTGCTGACTCCATTTCAGCGGGAGGTGAAAAAATATTAAAAAATAAATTAATTTAACAAAAAATAAGAAAAAACTGAGAGCTGTAGAGGGAGAAGGAGCTTCTGCCCATCGGAGATAGTGAGGGTTTAACCAGTAACCAGCACCAGTAGGTTTGGATGATGTTTATTTCACACACACACACAAACACACACACACACACACACTTTTAGTCGTGTAATAAGCTTTTTAATTTAGCTTTTTGTTTTTTTTTCCAATTGAGTGCCGAACCTTGAGGCAAGGACGATGTGATTTCAAAAAAGTGTGGGTGTTACATAAATACACAGACTCACAGTTATTTAATTCATGTTCTTACACACACACACACACACACACACACACACTGCTATAGGAAGCACGGGCGCTTCTAACCTGTTTTATTGATTATTCCAGTTCTCGTCTTTAAAAACAGTTTACTGTAATCAGATTTATTCTCAATTAATGAAATAAAGGCATGCATCGCGCCTCCGCCAAATGCTATTTGCTATTATATGCTAAATGCTATTTTTTTTAAAAAAAAAGAAAAAACTAAACAATAGAACTCAGTGAGGTAACATCTCAGAGGTAACCATAGCAACAATCCTGTATGGCAGTTGAAAATGTACATGGAGCTAGCTATGTGAAAACGTTTTTTTGTGAAACGTCGTGGAGAAAATGACGAGAGAATGTCTGAACACCGGAAAACAACAGCCGAAAAACATTGTGATCCGATATTCAGACGTGTTTTCAAAAGAAAAGAAAAAAAAACCCGTACTAATCAGCACCATTTCCACATCTGCATCGTCCAGCTACGCCTGTTGCCATGGCAACATCTCAGCCACCTGCGTCATAACATCTCTGTTTCCGATCGTTAATTAAACTACGTAATTAGAACGATGAGTTTAAACCCGTAGCATCACATCGTATCTGGCATCACCTGGTTGTCATGGTTACGTAGTGCCGAGTGTCTAGATTTACGAGATGCAAGCGATATCACGGTCGCGGGATCTTGCGTGGCATATAACATCCATTCGGTTTTTATCATGTTACCATGGTGACGATCATCAGTGTTTTCGCACATCACTAATCACAATTAAACTGACAGATTTTATTTATTTTTTTCTGTAATTAAAACAAGCAACCAGAAAAGAACGAGATAACGTCCTTCGAGGCGTAACCATAGCAACAATCGTCCCCCGGTGTGATGCCTCAGGTCTTTCTGCACACGAGGGTTAGGCTAAATAACACGCTTCAAATTTATGCTAAGCTTCAAATGTGTTCAACCCAAAGCATGTCAGCGTAGATGAGATGTAAAACAAATGTTTTAATTAAATATTATAAATAAAAATAAATAAAAGAAAAAGGTTTGAGGTTCGAAGGATAAAAACATCGACTCTGAAATGAACTTTTCACAAAGCAGCTACACCGTTTTATCACTTTTAAACATTCTGTCATTTTCTAAAATGATTCATTATTTTATTTTTTCGCCGCTCTCATGTTTATCTGGATAAATTGTTGTAATTGTAATAAATAAAAACAGAACGAAAAGATAAATGAAATATTGCTAAAAGTATAACCTATCAGAAAGAAAACAGAAAAAATCTAATAAAAATGAACTAAAAATGAATTTTATAATTTTTTTTATTCATTAAAAAAACTCACAAATTGAAAAAGAAATGCATAAAAACGTGTTTATTTTTTTTTTAAATAGAAAATGGCTTAATAAGAGAAAAAAAATCGAAGGATGTCACGTAAACGAAAAAAAAAACAGCATCCACAGCAGAAGTCAGTGTGTCAGCCGTTACTATAGAAACGTAGAGTCGCTGTTGTAATTACTTAACACCTTTCTGACCAATCAGAGTGGAGAATCTGTGGGAGTGACAACGATTAACACGGTGGGTGAGAGACAGGAACACACACAGAGACAGAGAGAGAGAGAGAGAGTTGCACACACAAACACACACACACACACACATACAACACTTACATACACATGTACAAAAATACACACTTACATACACATACACATGAATACACTTTCTCTCTCTCTCTCTATAACACACACACAGGAACACCTATGCGCACACACACACACACAGGAACACCTATGCGCACACACACACACACAAGAACACCTATGCGCACACACACACACACAAGAACACCTATGTGCAGACATAGGTGCACACACACACACACGCACACACATATGCACACAGATGCAGATATACAATATAATGTTTATATCACTATCTCTCTCTCTCTCTCTCTCTCTCTCTCTATATATATATATATGTCTGTCTCTCTCACTCTTTTTTCTTTCTCTTTCTCTCTATATATGTCTCTCTCCCTCTTTCTCCACTTTTCTATCTCTCTTTGCCTTTCTCTGTGTCTCTCCATCTCTCTCTCTCTCTCTCTCTATTGCTTTTTCTCAGTTGCCGTGGTTACAGCCACTCATGGTAGATAGGAGAAGGTGCCGGAGATCAAACAGCTGTTGTGTCCAGATGTCATTCTCCTTCTCCTGTTGCTACAGACCTTTGTTCTCCTCTGAGTACAGGTGCAGCACCCCCAAACACACACACTCACACACAAAGAAAACATGATGAGGGCACGACGGCTGGCTTTGTGCTGTACACATCAGCGCATCGGTGGAGGAGAGACGACGATGATGGGGAGAGAGGACTGAAGGAGACATGGGGCAGAAAATAGGAGTAAATAAAGAGAGAGAGAGAGAGATGAAGATAACTACTGATGCTACTAATACTACTACTACCACTAATACTAATACTGATTCTACTGATACTTCTAATAATACTATTAGCAATTGTGCTATTACTACTACTAATACTACTTGTGTAGTGATGCTACTAACATTACTACCAATACTACTAATACTACTTATTCTACTGATAATACCACCATTACTATTAGCAGAATTACTAATACTACTGCTACTGATTCTATTGCTACTAAAACTACAACTAATACTACTTTCTAGTAGTACTAATACTATTACTGATGATACTAACATCACTACCAATACTACCAAATCCCAATACCAATAGTACTATTACTAATAATACTAATACAACTATCAATCCTACTACTGATTCTAGCACTATTATCATTGCTACTTCTACTGCTGTTACTACTACCACCACCAATACCACTATCATTACTAATACTTCTGATTCTACTGCTACTACTACTAATACTATTAACAGAACTACTACTACTACTGCTGCTAGTGATGCTACTAAGATCAATACTACTACTAATACCACTACTAACATCAATACTACTACTACTACTACTACTGATGCCACTAACATCACTACCAATACTACCAATACTACTACCAATACTCCTACTAATACTACTACTGATGCTACTACTGCTACTACCACCAATACTATTATCATTACTACTACTACTACTTATTCTACTTCTTCTTCTTCTTCTACTTCTTCTTCTACTACTACTACTACTACTGATGCCACTAACATCACTACCAATACTACCAATACTACTACCAATACTCCTACTAATACTACTACTGATGCTACTACTGCTACTACCACCAATACTATTATCATTACTACTACTACTACTTATTCTACTTCTTCTTCTTCTTCTTCTTCTTCTTCTACTTCTTCTTCTTCTTCTACTACTACTACTACTACTACTACTACTACTACTACTACTACTACTACTACTACTACTACTACTACTACTACTACTACCACCAACTTCAATACCCAAACCAATAGGGGCGGTGGTGGCTCAAGTAGCTCAGGGTTGTTGACCAGAAGATTGGGGGTTCAAGCCCCAGCACCGCCAAGTAGCCACTGTTGGGCCCTTGAGCAAGGCCCTTAACCCTCTCTGCTCCAGGGGCGCTGTATCATGGCTGACCCTGCGCTATAACCCCAACCTCCAAGGATGGGATATGCAAAGAAAGAATTTCACTGTGCTATTTCTTTTTTTCTCTTCAATACTTTACTACTACTAATACTACTACTGATTCTACTACCAATACCATTAGCAGTACTACTATTACTACTACTAATGCCACTAACATCACTACCATTACTACCAATACTCCTACGAATACTACTCCTGATGCTACTACTGCTACTACCATCAATACTACTACCATTAATACTACTTATTCTACTGCTTCTACTACGACCAATACTATTAGCAGTATTACTACTACTACTACTAACATCAGTACCAATACTGTTAGTACTACTAATACTATAACTGATTCGACCACTACTATCATTACTACAACTATGACTACCAATACTCCTACTGATGCTACTACTGCTACTACCACCAATACTACTATCATCACCAATACTACTACTACTACTACTGATTCTACTACCATTACTATTAGCAATACTACTACATTACTACTAATGCTAAAACTACTACTGACTCTACCACTACTATCATTACTGCTACTACTGATTCGTGTAACACTACTACCAACATAACTAAATTTACTTTTACTACTACCAGCACTCCTGTTAACACTAGTGCTTATGCTAATAAAACTACTACCATTACTACTCCCAATACTGATGCCACTACTACAGCTAGTACTTAACCTAGTAACACCCAATGCCGCTCATACTACTATTACTGCTGCTTCGATTACTCTACTATTTCTACCTCTGCAGCTATTCATGCTAATTCTAACACCACTGCTGCTTCTAATGCTGCTGCTACGGCTGTTACTAATATCAAATACTAGCGCTACTAACTCTAGTAATACTAGCTCTACTTGGCCGATGATGAAGGCAGAAGAAGACTAGACAGATTTCCACATTTCTCGGTTGAGCTTCCTCTCTGGGTTTTTTTTTTGTGTGTGTGTGGAAAAATAGGAACAGTGGAGTGTAAATCCTCCCACACAGCCCTTCAATTTCAGTAGGTAAAAAAAATAAGGGGGGGGTGTTCAAAAACCGGCGAGAGAAAAAAGGCGGTAAAAGGCCGTTCCCCGCTGTGCGCCTGTGAGCGAGTGTGCTCAGGTAATTAAGCGCTGCTTCGCTCGACCCTTCGTCAAGGCAATTACCTAAAATCATATGCTCTTAGCTGCTGTAATTACGGGCCAATCTGGCTGCACGGCGCTGACTGACAGCTCGGCAGCGGCCGCCACGTGTTTACGCCGCTGACGACAAAGCCGATTACAGCGTGTAGTGTTACATACGGTCAAAACACACGGCGCAAAGAAAACACGCACATCAGACCAGAATCCTTCTCAACACACGTATCAGAAACACCGGATTATTCCAAAATCCTGATTTAAGGTCGCTTTGGGAAACAGGAAGTGGATTTATTTATTTATTTAAAAAAAAATTTTGGTAGCCACATTTTGTCCAGGTCAGATATTTGTTTCCATCCAGTGGAGAGATTTTCCATTTGCACTGAGGACACGAGACTCAACAAAATAAGGACGGAAAGATGGGGGGAGAATGAAAAAAAACAGGAAACAAAATGAGAATAATACAAAAAGAGATGGACGCAAGGAAGAGAGAGAAAATACAAAGGATTAAGGTAAAGAAAGTCGAAAAGGAAAGAAAGAAATGAAAGCGCATTAAAGGGGAAAATGAGAGAAAGAAAGAAAGAAAGAAAGAGTAGTAAGTAATAATAAGGTCTAAAGTAACAAAAAGAGAAAGAATGACAAAAGAGAGAGAACAGTCGGAAGCAATACATAAGGTGAGAGAGAGAGAGAGAGAGAGAGAGAGAGAAATAAAAGAGTGAGACAGTCCTGAATAACGAGCTGTGTGTGTGTGTCTCGCCTCAGGGGAAACACTCGAGTGCAGGTTGAGAGAATGAAATTAGTGAGAGACGAATGCAGGTTGAGAGAGAGGGAGAGGGAGAGAGAGAGAGAGATGGTGAGGGGTCAGACAGACACTTATTAAATTAAAGACACACAGGTGTCACAGCACAGCATTCTGGGAAAGTGTTACTGAGGTCACATGATCAGATGGTTTCATTCCAGAAGATTCTTTACACACAGTCGCCATCATCCTGATGGGGTTTTTTACATCCTTTAAAAATCCTGTGAAGAACTTCTTCATTGTTACATCACTACTAGCATAAGAAATAAGAACACTAATCATGCTGCTAATAGAGCTAGTAACACTGATTACCACTACTGGCAATACCACTAGTAACACTCACACAAATACTCCTACCACTGCTGCTAGTACTACAAATACTACTGCTGCTGCTGCTACTTTTACTAGCACTATTAATACTAACACTATACTAACACTACCATGAGCAACATTACTAATATTACTACGACTAATATAGCTATAACTACTGCCTGTAATAATGCTAGTACTAACCACACTAGTATTATTAGCACTATTCCTGCTGCAACCTTTACCAGAAATCCTAGTAATCCAACTAGTCCTATTAATATTAACACTGTACCTTCACTACCATGAGCAATATTACTGCTATTGCTACTACTACTACAGCTACTGCTAGTAATATTGCTAGTACTAACAATGCTAATATTATTAACACTTCTGCTGCTGTGGTTACTTTAATACAACTAGTACTATTAATATTAACACTACCATGGGCAATATTACTAATATTATTACTACTACTACAGCTAGCAATAGTACTAGTACTTATACAGCTATGATTACTGCTAGTAACAGTGCAACAATTCTAGTATTATTAACACTATTACTGCTGCAACTAATGCAACTAGTACTATTAATACGAACACTACTAACACTACCATGAGTAATATTACTGCTAATGCTGCTAACTACAGCTACGGATATTACTGTTGCTAATACTGATATCGCTAGTACAAATAATGCTAATATTGCTGCTACTATTACTGTTACTAGTTAAGTTGCTGCTGCTGCTGCTGATGATGATAAAATAATTAAAAGAAATATTAAATAATATAATCATACTGCTAGTGTCCAGTCGCTGTCACTGAGTGAACTATTTTTAGTGTTAGCATTACTGTTACATTCATCATATTCACACATGAGGTAAATTTCTGAGGTAAAAAAAAAAACCCTTCACACTTTGGGTTGCTAGACGTAGCAGAACCTGTGGAGGATTCATAAGCAGCCAGTGATTTAAAAACACGTCTGAGGGAAATGTTGATGTTCCGGATGTTTCTGCCTCACTTTCACTGTCAATTTGTGTTTTTATTGTTGATGAAAAAGACTTAAAGCCGATGTTCTAGCTAGATTAATTATTAGCCTAAGTGATTAACCTGCTGTCCATATGTCTCAGTTGCCTAGCAACAATGTTCTTGTAATATTTAAGCACTTGATCAGTGCATCATGAATTCACTAGACGTACTATATTTGAATTAAATGCTAAATGCTAATGAGTTGAGATATCCTGCTAACTAAACATACACCCATACAGCACTGGAGTGTTTAAAGCTTAGCATGGCTAACTGCAGAACTCTTTTTCAAGATTTAATCAGCCTCGTATGTGTTATTTACGATGGATTCTGCTAAACCAGTAAAACGAAGCTAGCAAGCGCGGACTGACACGCAAAGGTTATGATCCCCTCGCTAGCTTAAAAAAAAACTTTTTCATCGCCACATCGTATTCGAGTCAGCGGCACTGACGGCGTAATTGGACATTAGTCTCGATTCAGATGGCACGAGAGTCGAGCTAAACGCCCGGACGCAGATCTTTTCCCTTTCTTTCAGTCCGTACATTTAATTTCTCCAATTGTAGGGAATAAAAGGAGTCCATCCTGTTGTGAAGAGCATAATTTAAGCGCTCTTAATAAAGCACCGCTGTTCATTACCGAGCCCATTATTTCCAGGCTGGACGAGAAAAAAAAAAAAAACGACCCGTCTCACCTCGCCGTCACTTTTTTTTTTCCTTCCCGGAAATCTGGAGTAAATGTGTAAGTGCATGCAGAGACAGGTTCGGCTACTTAGCAAGGGGGGAGAAAACGAGAGCGGAGAGCTCAGGCGAACTCGGAAGCCTATTAGGGCTAATATGTTTTTTTAATGGGAAAGCCGCGGTTGATCTGAACTCATTTGCTTCGTCCGGGGCCGAGCTCTGAAAGCAATCCGTCACCTCCGTGTGAGGCCGAGCCGCGCTCCTAATGAGCCTCTCGGTCCAAAAAAGAGGGACGAAAGAATTGAGCTGTCACGGCTCTCAATGGCCACGTCGGCACAATTGTGGCCCTGGCACTCGGTCGTCGTGTCTCTTTGTGTGCGTTTAGCCAAGCAAGGCCTTATACAAAATGAATGGGACGAATGTAACCTTAACTTCGGCAGACACACGCGCCACTGACGGGGTCGACCGTGATCAAAACGTCAAAACACTGCTTTAAAAAACACTTTTTGAAAGAAAAAAAGAGTGTGTATGTGTGTGTGTGAGAGAGAGAGAGAGAGAGAGAGAGAGAGAGAGCGAGACAGAGAAAAGATAGATGAATAAAGAAAGCAATAGGGGAGGGGGGAAAAGATGAAAAAAGAGTACGCTGGAGAGAACAGTAAAACTGAACTGAGAGTAAGACAAATGAAGACACAAAAAGAGACAAGAAAGAAATGAAAAGACAAACTGAGAGAGAAAAATGAGATTAGGAGAAAAAGATAAACAGGTTAGTCAGGAAGATGAAATGAAAAGAGAATAAGATATAAACAAAGAAGAATGAGAGAAAAAAGAGAGAGTGTGTGTGTGTGTGTGAGAGAGAGAGAGAGAGAGAGAGAGAGAGAGAGGTGAGAAAGCAGATCAAAAACAGAGGAGGACAGGAAAGAGGGAAAAGAGAGACGAAAAGAGATCACGACAGTGAGAGGAAGAGAGCAGGATGAAACGGGAGTGAGTAGAAGAAGAAACAAAAAAGACAGAAGGAGAAGAAAAAAAGAAGGAGTAAATAGTAGAAGAGAGAAAAACGTGTGTTTATCCTGCTGGATTGTGGACAGTGTGAAGCTCAAGTCGGGACTTTTAGCATCTTAGCACTCTAGCCATGACTCAGCATTTTAGCTTCTGATCCTGGTTTATCGCTCGCTTTATCAGTTCACTGCGACGTCCTCCGATTTATTTAGCACTAAATTAACTCTAGAAGTTTTCTACACCTAGGAGTTTGTCAGCTCTACCCTGTCTGCTAGGTTTGATATAAAATCTTATGAATGCTAAAATTAGCGCTTCCTCCATTTTGAATCTGAGTTTGAAGGCCCGCCCCTTCAGAGGTCAGAACAGAGAAAACACATTTCATATTTCCTTTGTCAGATTTAACGTTCTTTTAAACACAGAGTGATGACTAGCACACAAGGTCTGAGAAGCAGCAGAAAAGGTCGGAGGGTAAGTGTGTTTTTATTGTGTTTCAGAAAACCGCAGGACACCGTGATGGAGACGAGAGACAGACAGAGTGTGTGAGGACAAGAGAGAAAGAGAGAGAGTGAGAGAGGGGGGGAGAGAGATGGGGGTGAAAGACAGAGAAATGTGTCATGTCTTTCAGAGGAACAACACACTCTTCCGTCTCTACTCAAATGTCACTAAAGGTCTAAGGGGTGTGTGTGTGTGTGTGTGTGTGTGAGAGAGAGAGAAAGAAATCCTACATCAAGACATTCACTCTATCTCTCTCTCTCCCTTCCATATATCTCTGTCTCCATCAGTTTTAATAAAAGAAGCGTAGCCTGTGTGTCTTTCAGTTTTGGTAAAGAAGGCGTGGCCTGAGTGCTTGTCAGTCTCAGTGATGGAGGAGTGGTCTGCGTACCTGTCAGTTGTAGAGAAAGAAGTGTGTCCTGTGTGTCTTTCAGTTGCACTAAAGAAGGTGTGGCCTCTGTACCTGTCAGTCAGAGTGAAAGAGGTGTGGCCTCTGTACCTGTCAGTCATAATGAAAGAGAAACGGACTCTGTACCTGTCAGTCATAATGAAATAGGCGTGGCCTCTGTACATGTCAATCAGATTGAAAGAGGCGTGCCCTTTGTACTTGTCAGTCAGAGTGAAAGAGGCATGGCCTCTGTACCTGTCAGTCAGAGTGAAAGAGGCGTGGCCTCAGTACCTATCACTCAGAGTAAAAGAGGCGTGGCCTCAGTACCTATCAGTCATAATGAAAGAGACATGGACTCTGTACCTGTCAGTCATAATGAAATAGGCGTGGCCTCTGTACATGTCAATCAGATTGAAAGAGGCGTGCCCTTTGTACTTGTCAGTCAGAGTGAAAGAGGCATGGCCTCTGTACCTGTCAGTCAGAGTGAAAGAGGCGTGGCCTCAGTACCTATCACTCAGAGTAAAAGAGGCGTGGCCTCAGTACCTATCAGTCATAATGAAAGAGACATGGACTCTGTACCTGTCAGTCATAATGAAATAGGCGTAGCCTCTGCACATGTCAATCAGAGTGAAAGAGGTGTGGCCTCTTTAACTGTCAGTCATAATGAAAGAGGTGTAGCCTTTGTACATGTCAATCAGAGTGAAAGAGGCGGGGCCACTGTACCTGTCAGGCATAATGAAAGAGACGTGGCCTCTGTGGGTTGTCCTGGTGCAGTAACTGTGACCTTCATTCCTAAGTAAGGTGACATTCCTGATGACAGGGGGCGTGGCTTTCCACTCTTCAAATCTAATACATTGTCTGTTAAAAAATAAATCATGTAGTCACGTAGTGTGAGGTGAAACAGCTGTAAAGTCTCTCATGCCGAGTGATTAACTGTGTAAATGTTTATCTCTTCCTCCGAGCTGCTGATCACCGAGTGAAGCTTTAAAACTCGACCCGGACGCCGTGGAAGACTAGTGATTTTGTTGTTGTACATTTTCTGCTTTGACAACAAATCACAGTCTACCTCAGCGCTCAGGTCCTTTCTCCCCAGCACACACACACACACACACACACACACACAGCTACAGAGCAGAGGTAAGCACGGCTGATAAAACAGTATACTTTATCATACAACAACTTGTCTATGTGTTTTGTTGTACAGTGAAATCTCAGTGTGTACACGCGTACTGCACAATAAAGACAAATAATAATTCATATAGCCATTGTTTAAATAAATAACATGGTGCTACACAGACTGTTTAGAGTTTAATAGTGTATAACATAATAACTTAATTTCCATTCTTTTCTCTCCTTGCTGTTTATATTTCCTGTTTTTCTCAGTAAGAAGAAGTCACTGAAGAATTTGCTTTAAAAAAAAACAAATTAATTCAACTGTTTTAAAACAAGACCTCGTGGCGTGTGGGAGGCCGAGGCGGCCTCGAGCTCTACACCCTTACTCATTTACTCACAATTGCTTTGATGAATTTATTCATATTTTTGTTTTTAAAATGCTAATTATTAATATTGTGTGTGTGTGTGTGTGTGTGTGAGAGAGAGAGATAGAGAGAGAGCAAGAGAGAGAGATTTTAATAAAATATTTATGGTCACAGCTTGTGTTTGAGGTCTTTTCTACACCACAAGACACAACATTACATCCTGTCTAATTCAGTGTGTGTGTGTGTGTGTGTGTGTGGTCACCTAACAGCATCACATGTATTCGCATGGAATCTTCCAATAAAAGAGCTGGCTAAAAAGAAGGTTTTCTATACTGTCACAGTTCTGAATATTCATTGTTCAGAAAGCAACAATAAGTTGCGAGTGGGAGTTTTTATTTTTCCCGTACAGCGTAGGACGTCCAGTTACCATGGTAACCGGAGCAGAGCAGCGGCCATAAGGGGTCGACCTCAGGAATCGTGAAGGCGGCCTTCTCAAATTCTCAATGGACGCTTTAAAAGCGCTGTTAGTGTTTGAGAGAACGGGGAGGAAAAAATAAAAGATAATCATTGAGTAGAAGCGTAAGGTGATTTTCCTCCAGCGATTACTGAGAACCTTTAAACTACAACGTTTAACACATCTTCAGAAAAAGCAGAGCTTTCAGCAGCCTGCGTTAAGCAGAGATATTTTTTATTTAACAAATCCGTTACTCTGAATTCAGATTCTCAGGTATAATTTTTTAATATTTAATTTAATTTAAATTAAATTCAAATTTAATTTTTTAAAATCTGACTTTTTTTTTTATCAGATTTTAGATTTTTCTGTTAGATGCCAGGATAAAAAACGGATTTTTTTAGGTTTTCGTTTTTGTTTTTTTCTTTATGTAGCAAAACTGTTCAGGTCAACTTTAACAAAAATCTGTCATTGGAGTAGTTTATTTCTTTCTTTATTTTAATTTAGCTCATGAGTGATGTTAGTGACTTAGTTATCATTTTGTCCATCTTCAGTATTTGAGAAGATTTAGAGGAGGTAAAATAACGTCAGTAAAACCGCCGAAAAGTCGTTCATTTTGTTTCCGTTCCACGTCACTCTGCAGTTTTGTTATTATTCCCGAGTAAATCTTCTCTGTGGGTTTCTCTACATTTCTACACAACAGAAACACAGCGTCTCTCTGGAACGTCATCTTATCTCTTCAAAACACAGAGGTTCTTCTAGTCCTGGCCTCTTCATGGACCTCTATCCCCTCCACCACCTGCTTGTCCACCTCTATCCCTAACACCTCCTCCTTTACCTCCACCTTCTCCATCTCCCCCTCTTCCTCCATCTCATCCACCTCTGTCTCCTTTACCTCTTCACCACCTCCTCCTTCAGAACCATCTCCTCTTGCATGACCTCCTCCTCCTCCTCCAGGGGGTTGGGTGTCCTGCTGGTGTCTAATCTAATCTTGTCAGTCCTCTGACATTCATAATAAGAAATGAACAGAGAGTCGACTTTTTCAAGTCTGGAGTGAGATCAGATGTGGAAAATCAGATCCCTTAATTAATTAATTGATTACACACACACACACACTTAATGTTTCTGCTCATAACATACTGCATGAAGAACAAATTATTTATAAAATTCATGAGATTCAACTGATCGCTTTTCTTAAATAATAATAATAATAATAATAATAATAATAATAATCAGAAAAAGAAAAATAAGCTTTTTGTTTTTATCATGTTTAATATATGATATTTAAAATATTTAAATATTAATCAACTGTAGATTGATTTTAAAATTGCTGCAAATAAAAACAAAACAAAACAAAAAAAGCCCAATAAAATCTGAGTTAATTCAGATTAAACGTCTTTTTGTCCTTCAGGTGAAATGTATATTGTGGTCTTTTTCTTGGGCAATTTAGTAACAAATTATTTTATTATTATTATTATTATTATTATTATTATTATTATTATTATTATTGTTGTTATTATTATTATTATTGTTATTATTATTATTATTATTATTCATCTGTTGTAGTATAAATAAATAAGCAAGTAAATAAATAAATTGCAGTAGATGTATAAAGACAGTAACAGAGCATAACCTCTAAAATGATTAGAGAATGTAGAGACAATGTGGAGCTGAAGTCCTTCGTGTCTCTGAAGCTGTTTATGAGATATGGATATGGATGTGCGTGTTCATAAGCTGCATATGACGCTTTGCTTTTGTAGAGACTAAAACTCACCGCCAGTGACGTCACTATGACACGTGTGTGGTTGTTGAAGAGCGCCCCCTGCAGCATGTAGAGAGGAAGTGCCGCGTGGGATTTGAGCCGACGGAAATGTTTATTAACATCACCATTTACCGAAGGAGTAAACAGTGATGGCCTAAGTCCAGACAGACAGAGAGACAGACAGGCAGACACCCAGACAGGTAGACACACAGTCTGTTGTTTATAATGATTTATAATCCCATTCTCTGGTGTTTATAATGATTTATAATCCCACTCTCTGGTGTTTATAATGATTTATAATCCCACTCTCTGGTGTTTATAATGATTTATAATCCCACTCTCTGGTGTTTATAATGATTTATAATCACATTCTCCGGTGTTTATAATGATTTATAATCACATTCTCTGGTGTTTATAATGATTTATAATCCCACTCTCTGGTGTTTATAATGATTTATAATCCCACTCTCTGGTGTTTATAATGATTTATAATCCCACTCTCTGGTGTTTATAATGATTTATAATCACATTCTCTGGTGTTTATAATGATTTATAATCCCATTCTCTGGTGTTTATAATGATTTATAATCCCACTCTCTGGTGTTTATAATGATTTATAATCCCACTCTCTGGTGTTTATAATGATTTATAATCCCACTCTCTGGTGTTTATAATGATTTATAATCCCACTCTCTGGTGTTTATAATGATTTATAATCCCACTCTCTGGTGTTTATAATGATTTATAATCCCACTCTCTGGTGTTTATAATGATTTATAATCCCACTCTCTGGTGTTTATAATGATTTATAATCACATTCTCTGGTGTTTATAATGATTTATAATCACATTCTCTGGTGTTTATAATGATTTATAATCACATTCTCTGGTGTTTATAATGATTTATAATCCCACTCTCTGTGTTTATAATGATTTATAATCACATTCTCTGGTGTTTATAATGATTTATAATCCCACTCTCTGGTGTTTATAATGATTTATAATCCCACTCTCTGGTGTTTATAATGATTTATAATCACACTCTCTGGTGTTTATAATGATTTATAATCCCATTTTTTAGTGTTTAAGTTTTTCCTCACCACCGTCACCTCTGACTCACTCATTAGGGATAAATCTATAACTTTATATTTCTCTGTTTCTGTAAAACTCCTTTGTGTGTTATTAAAATTTCTACACACATAAACTGAATTGAAAAACTCAGGGGAAAACTCAAAGGGAAAGATCAGGAAAGGTTCTTTCCAACTGAGCTTCCTACAGGACATCTGCCATCACCGGCAGCCAACTGAACACAGTGTGGTGATTCACACACACACAAACATACACACACACACACAGTAGTGTATTGCACAAAACATCGGTGCTGTTTCTAAAAACGGTGTTAAATATGTAAAATTAATACTATAAAGAGCAATAAACAGTGTGAAGTTCTCTCTGTGGAAGGAGGGGTGTGTGTGTGTGTGTGTGTGTGTGTGTTGGGAAGAAAAGGGAGGATAGCGGAAAAAAATATATTAGTCATGTCGGACTTGGATGTTTGTGTTTAATGAACGAATGAGTGTGTGTGTGTGCGTGTGTGTGTGCGTGTGTGTGTGTGTGTGCGTGTGTGTGTGTGTGTGTGTGTGTGCATGTGTGTGTGTGTGTGTGTTTGTGTGTGTGTGTGCGAAACATGGTAAGTTTTTTTTTAATGACAAGGAAATATTGTGATCAAAATTCATGAAACATAAATATTAGGGGATTATTTATTCATTTTTTAAAAAAGCATTCGTTAATTAATTAAACAATTGAGAAATACTCAAGACCTTTATATTTTGATGATCAATTGAAATTTAACACATTTAACAGTATTAAGTGCTTCACTCATACAGAATAACTAATGTGTGCTGGACACTCCTGTGTCCTGGGAATTAGTTTTAAACAAATGACCAGTGAGGATCTAAGCAGGTTGACTTTAACAGAGACTTCCTGCTCTACAGATTCAGAGGAAGTTGAAATTCAGCACAGTCAGTATTTCAGTATTTAGTAAATAATGCTTTGGTGTGTGATTACAGTATCTGTGCGGTAATCTTATCCTGCTTTACATAAAGAACTCTATAATAAAACTCTGTGTTACTTGGGGACTGGTCAAATATCAGCAATGAAAGTTGGGGTTATTGTGTTGTTGAATATCATCAGTAATTTTAATGTAGAATGCTGCTCAAGAGTTAATGATTACATTAGCTTACTTAGCTAAAAGCGTAACTAGCCATACGCGACATAATTATGATAATTATAACACTGTCTCATGTTTCATTTAATATTGTTTTACTACTCAGTGTTATCTTTATCAATGTTATCTTGTTTTATCTTTTATCTGGAAGGTGACCTTTGGTGACCATAAAGGCGCCTATATAAATAAAATGCATTATTATTATTATTATTATTATTATTATTATTATTATTATTATTATTATTATTATTATTATTATTATTATTATTATGACAGGCTTATTCACATCCACCATAAAAATCTGTCATTGCTGCCATCTAACGTTAGATTTCTTATTTAAGAAAATGGTCATTACGATGATCACAGGACGCACTGACCTCAACGTTTTCGCAAATATGATGCTGAATTCGTGTAAGATGAAATGCTATGTTAGTGAGGCAGAGCAGGAATCTGAATATAAAAGAGTCTTTCTTCAGTTCTACAACTGCAGGTCTGGTCACGGGTCATGTGTGGTCAGGTGGCGGGATGGGGTCAGGGGTTTTCCTTCTTTGTAGGCTACAGTATTTCAGATTGTAACACTGCAGTCACATATACATTACTGCACAGTGAAATTCTTTCTTCTCATATCCCATCCTTGCGGGTTGGGGGTCAGAGAGCAGGGTCAGACATGATGTAGTGCCCCCTGGAGCAGGGTGGGTTTTAGGCCTTGCTCAAGGGCCCAGCGGTGGCAGATTGGCAGTGCTGGGGCCCCGATCTTCTGGTCAATGACCCAGAGCCTTAACCACTTGAGCTACTTCAGTCTTGTGCTGTTACAGGACGCTTCACTTCATCACACCACAGCGGCCTGGTGATGATTCGGCGGCCTGGTGATGCAGCACAACACACACACTGTTTATATCAGTAGAAAGTTCTGTAACTTCTACCAAATACAAGAATAATATGGAATGGATAAACATGCAAATAACAGAACAGTCCAGTGTGTGTGTGTGTGTGTGTGTGTGCATGTGTGTGTGTGTGTGTGTGCATGTGTGTGCGTGTGCAACATGGTTGATATCATTTTAATGATCATTTGAATTTTAAATCAATTCACCACCTGATGAAACACACACACACACACACTCATATACACGTGCATACACACACAGTCACATTTGTCATTTGTACTCCACTGATAATGATGAAGATAAAGATGATGATGGAGATGATGATGATGACCGGACCATGTGTGTATGAGTGTGTGTGTGTGTGTGTGTGTGACATGGTTGATATCATTTTAATGACCACCACCTGATGAAACACACACACACACACACACATACACTATATTGCCAAAAGTATTCGCTCACCCATCCAAATAATCAGAATCAGGTGTTCCAATCACTTCCATGGCCACAGGTGTATAAAATCAAGCACCTAGGCATGCAGACTGTTTTTACAAACATTTGTGAAAGAATGGGTCGCTCTCAGGAGCTCAGTGAATTCCAGCGTGGAACTGTGATAGGATGCCACCTGTGCAACAAATCCAGTCGTGAAATTTCCTCGCTCCTAAATATTCCACAGTCAACTGTCAGCTGTATTATAAGAACGTGGAAGTGTTTGGGAACGACAGCAACTCAGCCACGAAGTGGTAGGCCACGTAAACTGACGGAGCGGGGTCAGCGGATGCTGAGGCGCATAGTGCGAAGAGGTCACCAACTTTCTGCAGAGTCAATCGCTACAGACCTCCAAACTTCATGTGGCCTTCAGATTAGCTCAAGAACAGTGCGCAGAGAGCTTCATGGAATGGGTTTCCATGGCCGAGCAGCTGCATCCAAGCCATACATCACCAAGTGCAATGCAAAGCATCGGATGCAGTGGTGTAAAGCACGCCGCCACTGGACTCTAGAGCAGTGGAGACGCGTTCTCTGGAGTGACGAATCACGTTTCTCCATCTGGCAATCTGATGGACGAGTCTGGGTTTGGCGGTTGCCAGGAGAACGGTACTTGTCTGACTGCATTGTGCCAAGTGTAAAGTTTGGTGGAGGGGGGATTACGGTGTGGGGTTGTTTTTCAGGAGCTGGGCTTGGCCCCTTAGTTCCAGTGAAAGGAACTCTGAATGCTTCAGCATACCAAGACATTTTGGACAATTTCATGCTCCCAACTTTGTGGGAACAGTTTGGAGCTGGCCCCTTCCTCTTCCAACATGACTGTGCACCAGTGCACAAAGCAAGGTCCATAAAGACATGGATGACAGAGTCTGGTGTGGAGGAACTTGACTGGCCTGCACAGAGTCCTGACCTCAACCCGATAGAACACCTTTGGGATGAATTAGAGCGGAGACTGAGAGCCAGGCCTTCTCGTCCAACATCAGTGTGTGACCTCACAAATGCGCTTCTGGAAGAATGGTCAAAAATTCCCATAAACACACTCCTAAACCTTGTGGACAGCCTTCCCAGAAGAGTTGAAGCTGTTATAGCTGCAAAGGGTGGACCGACGTCATATTGAACCCTATGGATTAGGAATGGGATGTCACTTAAGTTCATATGCGAGTCAAGGCAGGTGAGAGGATACTTTTGGCAATATAGTGTATATACACGTGCATATACACACACAGTCACATTTGTCATTTGTACTCCACTGATGATGATGAAGAGGATGATGATAACCGGATCAAGTGCAAATGAATATGTGAGTGTGTGTGTGTGTGTGTGTGTTTCATCAGGTAGTGAATTGATTTAAAATTCAAACGATCGTTGAAATGATATCAGACATATCTGACTTGTTCAGCTCACAGCAGATCACCCAAACACGCACACGCACACACACACACATACACACACACACACCCATACTCATACACACATGTGCATATATAAAGAAAGTCTGTTTTTCTAAAGTGTGTGTACTTCATGTTCAACTCAGTGCACATTTGTCATTTGTACTCCACTGATGAGTACAATGATGAAGATGATGACCGGATCGTGTGTGTGTGTGTGTGTGTGTGTGCTGTCAGAATTGCCAAGGTGCCTCCTACGCTGTGACATTTAACTCCATCAATCTGGCTCGAGTTTCTAATTCAGTCCATTTCCAAAACGACTCACGCTGCATAACTCTTTAGGAACACTCATATAATATGTATGACAATATGTGCGAGCAGCAGCCAGCTGGACTACTATACACACTCCACACACACAACACACACACACACACACAAACACACACACACAGCATGTAGGAAGGACGTGTCGACATCATCGGTCACTTTAAGTAACGAATCTCTGTCTTCTGTACGTTTTCTACGTTCATGATTCTATATGATATCTCTACATGTGCAAAAGTTTACACACCCCTGTTAATGTCACAGGTGTCTGTCATGTGGAAATACAACTGAAATAATACCCCTTAACTCATACTATATTGGATAAAAGTCATCTTTATTAAGTCATCTCCTGCACTCCTCCCTCTGCGAGTCATTCCACAGGATCCTGATCGGATTTAGACCGTTCCTTGTGTTTGTGCTTTGGTTCGTTATCGTGCTTAAAGTGGAAGAGATCAGCATGTGGAGATATCAGTCTTTCTCTCCAACCTGATAGAGCTCCAGTCCCAGCTGAAGAGAAGCAGCTTCAGCAGGTGATGCTACCAAACCCTGTGCTTCATTTCACCGTGGTCTTTGGCTGATCAGATGGAGCTGAAGTTCTTCCCTTCCCTCATCAGACCTGTCTGCTTTGAGCTGAGCTTGACTGGGTGACAGATGAGGGAGTGAGCAGTAGTCTCCAGATGTTCCTGCAGCTTCTTTAATGTTGCTGTAGATCCCTCAGCAGCCTCCCTCATAACTTTTCTTTGTGGCTTTTGGTCAGTTTTGGAGGAACGTCCTGTTCTTGATGGTGGCTTGTCGATGATGAACTTCACAGTGTTTATATCATGATACATTTAATGTTCTTCTTCATTCTCAAATCATGTCCAGTTGTATTACACCTGAATGTTGGTTCATTTTTATATTAAAGACAGAAAAAGATCTGTGATTTATCTTGGTTTCACTTCTTACATCACAGCAACCTGACATTTTTAACAGGGGTGTGTAAACTTTTAAATCCATTGCAGATTGTTGGATGTGAGAAGATCCGATCTGACGACACATCTGCTGGGACTTCCTGCTGATTTTCAGTCTCGTTGCTCAATAGCACTTCCTTCCTTGTCTCCTGCAGCTGCTCACGTCGCCTGCATCACGTGTTTCTCACGTCACGACACTATCACACCAGCCCTGATCAGTTACTATCGAATTAAATAAAAGAACAGAAACAAAAACAAAAAACACGAGATGTGAACAAATAAAACTTTTTTTTTCTTCTTTAAAATAAATATCAAATGTAAATAAATACATAGTATAATAAATATTAGACATCCGACCACATTATTTAATTTATATATATATATATATATATATATATATATATATATATATATATATATATATATATATATATAAACATTATTACAGTATTTATTGAACATAAATATACAATAAAAAATTAAATGCAGATAAATGAGATATAGTTATTGTTATATATTTAGATCATTTTAATTTTTAATATCACTTTATACTGTTTTTTTAATTCATTTCTAATATCACATTTTTAATTTTAGGTTTTATTTGCTGTTAAATTATAAACATTTTATATAATAATAATAATAATAATAATAATAATAATAATAATAATAATAATAATAATAATAATACATTTGTATTATTGCATGCATCTACTTATTTTATTTTGTTTTTTAGTTATTTATTGATTTTATATATCCCCTTTTCCCTCAGTGGCTTGTGATTAAAAAAAATCATGGTCTTGACTATATAACTACAAATGAGTATATTTATTTAAAAACATAAATAAATTTAAAAAACACTGGCTATGGAGCTCATGGTAAATGAATCATTATAATATAATATAATATAATATAATATAATATAATATAATATAATATAATATAATATAATATAATATAATATAATATAATAATCCAATGATAATTTGCACAATATAATTATTAAAATTAAAATGAAGTAAATATATGAAAATATAGATTTTTATTAATTTAAAAAAAGTTTATGATTTTTTTGCACATGGGAAATACAAAAATGGATGTATGTAAAAGATCTATTATTTTAAAAAGCTCTAATGTACAATAAGTTCACAAATTATTTCATAATAATAATAATAATAATAATAATTATTATTATTATTATTATTATTATTATATTTGCTGCTTTAACTTTGTCACAAAATGACTTTAAATTACCGCATTAGTGTTTCTCTGCTTACTACTAAGAAGAAAAAGAAGAAGAACAAGAACAAGAAGTAGAAATGGAACAAAATGAAATAAACAAATAAAGTTTTAGAGGAGGTCTTGGCAGATGATGTCAGCCTCGCCTCCTGGGTGACGTCACCGGTCAGCTGACCGCTTTGTTTTGCAGGTCAGAAACACAACACGGTGAGGAGAAGAAAAAAAAGAAGGGGGGAAAAGGGTACAGGGTGTGCTGTGCTTTTATACACAGAGAAACTGCGAAGGGACAAAGACGAGTGTGAGAGTGTTCTGCGGCGAAGAGGACAAACACAGAGAGGAATATGCCTTCAGAAAAAACGTTTAAACAAAGGAGGACGTTTGGTAAGCGCGATTATGACTAATAAACACATTCGCACATTCCGCGCATTGAACGCACCAACACAGTGTTTGCTTTCGATTTCCTTTCTTTCTTATTTTTCTGTTAAAATGTACTTAATTAACGATTCGTCATATGACATCTCAATGTCCAAGTAACAGTCCATCTCTCCATGACGTCCTCGGACACTTATTTAAATGCTTTGTTATTAAAGCATTTCAGTTATTTAAAGCCAGTTTTGTAAACACGAGAAGAGTCAGGTCGTGAAAACTAGGTCATGTCCAAACCCAACATCTGTTATCGAGTTAAATTAGCCTGGTTAGCATTTCTAAAACATTATCTGAGCTTACATCCTATATTATATAAGATTAGACGATCAGTATCCTTCAACATGATCAGTTTAATGTCGCAATCTATTCTCCAGACCACAAAACACACCGGGGGACGTTTCACTGCAGAATTGGGGGATGGGACGTTAACAAAAGTCCCGAATCGACTCGAAATGAACAAATGTGAATTTTATAACATTTTTATAAGAAAAGATAAGGATTCTTAAACCGTCACGAGGTCTATCGAACTTTCTAGATAGTCTTATCAGCCAACTTTAACGCTCTCGGGCCTCGTTTTGTTGACCCCAGTGGCCTATTGTGCTATACGAAGCTACGATGGCTAAGTTCTGAAAAGTGCACTACCGCACTATGTAGGCTGCCTGTAACGACGCCATTTTGGTAGCTCAGTTGCAAAGCGACCGTTGGTGACGTCACGCTCTGTAAGTGCGGAAGTTTGCGGTTTGGAACAGAGCCACTGTTCTGGCAAAACAAGCGACTGCGGTCAAGTGTTGGGACTTTTATTTATTTATTTAGTTAATATAAGCTTTATATATATATATATATATATATATATATATATATATATATAAAATTTCTAAGATATTAGGGTTTTTAAAGCTTCAGGAAAACGTTAAAAAAATCAAGAAATAAAACAACAACAAAAATATGAATATGATCTCGTCTTTCTGCGTATTAAACACGCGATGTTTATTTATTTATTTATTTATTTATTTAGGAATAAACAGTAAAGCTTTTTTATTCTTCAAAATGTCTACCTTTACTATCAATAGCACTTTTTTTCTCTTCATTTAAGAGTCCAGTTAGATTTAAACACTAAGAACTTTATGAATATAACATCACCTGCTTGCGTATTAAAGCAGATTATTTTGTTATATTTATTTACTGGAGAGTTCACTTCTCCTGGATATTTAAAGCACAATATTGAGGCTTATTTAAGTTAAACTTAAGTCCGGTTCTGCTTTCTGATTGGTTAGAAGGTGTTTTGCAAAAGGCTGTAACAGGTTAACCATACAGCGATGCTTCACTAATCACATCCATCTCCACTCACACTGGAGACTCCTTCCATCCATATTCAATAAACATCTTGTCAGCGTTATCATCAGTTCCACGTAAATCTGTTCATCGTAAGGGTTGCGTGACCACTGTATGGTTACCTGGAACCTGTTACAGCCCTTACAAAACACCTTCTGACCAATCAGAAAGCAGAATCTGAGGTGCACGTGCTGTAAACAGAAGAAACAGACGTGATGGTTTAGGTCAGAGTGTGACGTGGCGATGTGACGTGTTTGTGTTGGTGATGTTTCTACAGAACAGAGAGTGGACGATGTGAGGCAGATCCGAGAGCAGCATCCCAACAAAATTCCGGTAAGTCGTTTCCTGGAACACAGAGAGATGCTGACGACTGTGAAGAGATTGATTGATTTATTTATTTATTGATACACACTGACACTCTGTAGATTTTATAGATGTCTAGTGTTTAATGTCCATTACAGGAGAGTCACGATTGGTCATTAGATGAAAAGGAAAAGCGTTTGTTCTAGAGTGTTCCGGTGTATTCCGTCACACTCCTGCTCTCAGACTGAAACCATCATAACCAGTAGAAGCGTAGAAGCCCGTGAAAACAAACAAGCTCCATGTCTCAAATCACACCCTTATGAACTATCCGGCACTTTGAGGCTCCTCATGTAGCTCTCAGACTTGTGCAGTTTACTTCCTGAATCGTTGCAGGCTCCACCCACATTCATAGATTAGATCTCGTGAATTTTCACGTAGTTTATGTCACTCAGATCAGATGAACAGAATTGGGGTTATAATGTAGACACAGTTTCCACTGATGAGTCAAATGATTCAGTGAGTCATGTGAGGAGTCACGAGGCTGGACTTGGGGATGATTCATCGTCATGGACTTGAAACTGTTTTATGATGTCTTTATCTATCTACGAATTGATTGGAAAGAAAAATAAATAAATAGGATCAGGAAACATTGTGGCAAATTCAGTAGCTTTTTGGCTAATCTGGGGTTAGCATGATGAGATGGTTTGTTATATAAAACAACACAGCGTGTTTAAACTTAACACCTTAAAAACACTGTTTTTCTGGGATTAGTCTGGCTGGAAAGTTTCACTGAGGTGTTAAAGAAATGAGAGCTTTATTTTGTGTATCTTTGTGTGTGTGTGTGTGTGTGTTTGTATAATGTGTGTTTGTGTAAGGTGTGTGTTTAGAGCAGATGTTTGTAGGTTGTCAGGTCGGTGTGCTCATGACCTCTGGCTGAAAGCTCCGTTACTTGCTCCATCAGCATGACCGAGCGTACTGCTGTAACAGAATAAGTGTGAGTGAGTGAGTGAGTGAGTGAGTGAGTGAGTGAGTGAGTGAGTGAGTGAGTGAGTGAGAGAGAGAGAGAGAGAGAGAGAGAGAGAGAGAGAGAGAGAGAGAGAGGAAGCTGCATAGTCATTAACTGGCTGAGTGACAGGATCAGGTGACCTTCAGCTTCCCATCTGCTGCATGGACAGAAAAACACCTCAGTTCATTGTCCACCTGTAAGGTGTGTGTGTGTGTGTGTGTTTCAAGCGCAGAGGCTTCTTCCCAGATCACCACCTGCTCCATCAGTTTACGTTTCAATTGTAGCATTCTTAGTGTTTGACTTGTTGCTATGGCGATACACGATACTCTGCTGTTTCTAATTTTTAGCTAAACGGCAGTCAGATCTAACAAACTTCACTGCGCTGGACTTTAGATATCAGACGTTAGAACCACGCCACCTGTGACTTCAGGAAATTATCGAAATTCTGAACTGAACGCAACATTTTATCAAGATGACCTTTGACCTGCAGACTGAGCACCAATAGGAAAGCAGACTACGGGCCAGTAATCTGTTTGCTTGTTACAAAACGAGTCGCTCCCTCTGTAGCAAACAGGAAGTGATGGAGTCGTTTCCTCTGTAGCGAACAGGAAGTGATGGAGTCATATCCTCTGTAGCGAACAGGAAGTGATGGAGGAGTCATATCCTCTGTAGCGAACAGGAAGTGATGGAGGAGTCGTATCCTCTGTAGCGAACAGGAAGTGATGGAGGAGTCGTATCCTCTGTAGCGAACAGGAAGTGATGGAGTCAGATCCTCTGTAGCGAACAGGAAGTGATGGAGGAGTCGCTCTTGCTGTAGCGAACAGAAAGTGATGGAGGAGTCACTCTCTCTGTAGTGAGCAGGAAGTGATGGAGTCATATCCTCTGTAGCGAACAGGAAGTGATGGAGTCATATCCTCTGTAGAGAACCAGAAGTGATGGAGGAGTCGTATCCTCTGTAGAGAACTGGAAGCGATGTAGGAGTCATATCCTCTGTAGAGAACTGGAAGCGATGTAGGGGTCGTATCCTCTGTAGCGAACAGGAAGTGATGGAGGAGTCGTTCTCTCTGTAGCGAACAGGAAGTGATTGAGGAGTCGTATGCTCTGTAGAGAACCAGAAGCGATGTAGGGGTCGTATCCTCTGTAGCGAACAGGAAGTGATTGAGGAGTCGTATGCTCTGTAGAGAACCAGAAGCGATGTAGGGGTCGTATCCTCTGTAGCGAACAGGAAGTGATTGAGGAGTCGTATGCTCTGTAGAGAACCAGAAGCGATGTAGGGGTCGTATCCTCTGTAGCGAACAGGAAGTGATTGAGGAGTCGTATGCTCTGTAGAGAACCAGAAGCGATGTAGGGGTCGTATCCTCTGTAGCGAACAGGAAGTGATTGAGGAGTCGTATGCTCTGTAGAGAACCAGAAGCGATGTAGGGGTCGTATCCTCTGTAGCGAACAGGAAGTGATTGAGGAGTCGTATGCTCTGTAGAGAACCAGAAGCGATGTAGGGGTCGTATCCTCTGTAGCGAACAGGAAGTGATTGAGGAGTCGTATGCTCTGTAGAGAACCAGAAGCGATGTAGGGGTCGTATCCTCTGTAGCGAACAGGAAGTGATTGAGGAGTCGTATGCTCTGTAGAGAACCAGAAGCGATGTAGGGGTCGTATCCTCTGTAGCGAACAGGAAGTGATTGAAAAGTCGTATGCTCTGTAGAGAACCAGAAGCGATGTAGGGGTCGTATCCTCTGTAGCGAACAGGAAGTGATTGAGGAGTCGTATGCTCTGTAGAGAACCAGAAGCGATGTAGGGGTCGTATCCTCTGTAGCGAACAGGAAGTGATTGAGGAGTCGTATGCTCTGTAGAGAACCAGAAGCGATGTAGGGGTCGTATCCTCTGTAGCGAACAGGAAGTGATTGAGGAGTCGTATGCTCTGTAGAGAACCAGAAGCGATGTAGGGGTCGTATCCTCTGTAGCGAACAGGAAGTGATGGAAGCTGATGGTCTGGTGACCCTGGCAGGGATTTTCCCTCTTCATGTCTGTTCCTTGCTGAAGGGAGTGAGACATGGAGGTGATTTTCACGTGAACACTCAGCACTCAGAGTGAGTAATGTGACGCTCATCGTCGACACAGCAGGAGGAACTGCGAGAGTTTTAAATCAAACATCTGGCATTGAGGCAGATCAGGCGTCATTGAGGTGTCGGTCATTTCTAAACTTGTTCAGAGTGAATCGTCTCTCAGTGACACAGCTCACGGCTTCCGATTAAAACCAAGAAACCGTAAGAAACTCGTTCCGGTTTATTCTTGTTTTTATTTATTATTGTGCTGACTGAACACAATTTCTATCAACCAGCAGCTACGGCTGACTCGTACATCTGGCCACGCCCACTTCCCCTCACAAAGAAGCTTCTAGAATTCCAATAAATCACAAGCAAGCAATTTATTTGAATTCAGGAAGAGTTCTGATCCACACACACACACAAACGCACTGCAGCCGCTCGTTTCTAAGAACCGCCGTGTTTCCCATCTTCTTTCAGGTGATCATTGAGAGGTATAAGGGCGAGAAGCAGCTTCCCATACTGGACAAGACGAAGTTTCTGGTTCCTGACCACGTGAACATGAGCGAACTCATCAAGATCATCAGGTAAGAAGAGCTTCACTGTGGAGTCCGTGTGGACACGTCCATCAGGCTGTAGGGGATGAACCTGACTGTGGAGGAACCTGATCATCAACCTGACCGAGAAACCAAGAAATGGTTTACATACCTGAGATGATGATGATGATGATGATGATGAAGATCTGACCATGTTATTGAGTTAGAAAAATTAGAAAACTAATTTTGGGGTTTAAAAAACTGAGAAAAAATGTTTTTTAAAATCCAGCCCCTATTTCTAAGACAAATACTTTTTGCAGATTTTTAAAAAAATATTTTTTTTTGTCTTATTGTCTCATCACAGCCAGGAAACATTTAAACTTTTTTATTTATTTATTTATTTATTTTTGTTGTGAAAACATGGCAGTTTCAGCTCCCCGGCATATTTCACACATGTTCTGATTACAGGACTTCTTACTGACATACACACAACTGTGTAAGGAATGAAACACTAGCGTGCCGTTTTATTTAGGAAAATAATCAACAGTCATCGGCGCTAGCACAGTGAAGTGGAGCGACGGCGTCGTTTCCTGTAATGTCACGTCCCCATGTTACATTTCTAACTGATACTAGCTGCTGTAGCGTACGTGACAGATCTGGTTTATGGAAATTAAACGTAACAAGCATGACGATTTTCTGTTCCAACCTAAATTCCAGAGATCTGAGATCAGCATCATCATATTTTACATATTCTGTTTTATGTGAATAAAATGAAAGCATGGCTGAAGTGTGTGTGCTAGTGGAAGTGACTAGGGGAAGTGTTAAGTGTTAACGAGCGTGTTATTACGTGTTTGTCCACCAGGAGGCGCCTGCAGCTGAACTCTAACCAGGCCTTCTTCCTGCTGGTCAACGGTCACAGCATGGTCTCGGTGTCTGCGGCCATTTCCGAGGTGTACGAGCGCGAGAGGGACGAGGACGGCTTCCTCTACATGGTCTACGCCTCCCAGGAGACGTTCGGAGTGGCGCAGTAAATCCTCCTCCCGAGTTTCTCTTTCGGACACTGATACAATCCTTCGCTCCCGTCCTCCTCGCTCCCTCCTTCCTCGCGCAGATGCCAGACGCCACAGGACCGAGACAGACGTCTTTCCTGTCCGTTTTTTTTTCTCCCGGAGCCGATTTCGGATCTTCGTTTTTACTCTGTGTTTGTTCTCGCTGTAAAGGAGTCGTTCCTTCTGTCCCTCAACACACACGTCAGCTAGCCTCCGAGCGACGGCGTGGCCGCAGACACGTGTGTGTTTCCTGTCACCTTCGTCAGCGTCAGGTCCGAGTCTGATGAGATCTGATTACTTTATGGTATAGAAGTTGTCGCGAGTGTGAGTGTCGCTAATCTAAACCTATAGCGCGAGCCAGGTACAGCTCACCGTCCATTCGAAGCTTCACGCAGTTTTTAAAATTTAATTTTCATTTTTAATTTTCTTTATTTTGTTCTCGCGGCTCAGAGGTCCGGATCGATCTCCGAGCTGTACAGCGATCTGCAGGTTGGACGTCATATCACAATATTTTACTGGAGTTTTATCCGATTTTGCTGCTTACTGAAAAGAGAAGCCAGCAACTGTGATGATAAACTATACACACACACACACACACAGCTGGCTAGACCTGATCATTAGAGCTGCAGCGATCCCACACTGACGTATCCTCTCGCGCTTTGTTTTCCGATCCGGTTTTTCTGTGAAAATAATGCATCATATTTTTCACATAACAGACTCAGCCCTCGAACCGCACGACGTTACAGGTCAGTCTTCACACCACCACCTTTTCACGCCTCAGATTTAATACGCCAACAGATCTACGATGGTTTTCTGGGCGGAGTCTCGGAGGTGATGCGTTAGATAGGGGCAGGGCTAAGACAAAATGGTACGAGTCACAACTGGGAAAAAAAGTCACATGACGATGTGAATGAAGCGCCACACCTCTCACGCACACGTCTTTTAAAAACAGATCCGCCCCAAGCTTCGTTTGCGCTAAAAAAAAAAACCCTAGGAAGGTCTCCAGAGAACCCACAGCGAATCTGATGAGAACTCCACCCTTTTAAAGATAAAAGCTCCTCCCTCTTTTTCTTTTCTTTTTTAAATCTGTCCTTACTTTTTTGTGGGTTGCTTCAGGCGACTAAATCAATAAATCTGTAAAAGCCGAGCTGTATGATTACGTAAGATTGTATCTCAGATGCTGATCATATCATGCGTTTAGATCGAAACAGGAAGCAGAAAAAGGAAACAGAGCTGCTTTGTGTTTGGAACACAGCCAACATCATCGCTTCTCTTCCATCGCATGCTTTTTAGAGTTTTATTAGAGCTTTAATTGCGCCTTTATTTACAGATGTGTCCCGTGTGTGTGTATATATGTACACGTGGCTGTGTGAATGGAACCGAGCAGAACCGTACGACAAAAACACTTTAGATGCCTTTTATCTTTTGCATTTAGCCTGAATGTTTTTATTTAAAAGAAATGTTTCCTTGTAAAAAGAAAATGTCGGTATGCTAAACGTCTGTGTAAGGAACAAAGTCAAGAACTAAATAAACCTGATTTCTTGGAAAGTGTGTGATGTGTCAGGCTTTCGGTGGGGTTTTTCTGGGAAAAGGTATGACGAGGATGAGAGGAGGCAGAAATACACACACACACACTCACACACTCACTCACACACACACACACTTGCACATTCAGTTATACACACTCACAATCATACTCACACACACGCTCAAACACTCTCTCACTCATACACACAAACGCTCACACACACTCACTCTTACACACACGCTCACACACTCACTCTTACACACACGCTCACACACTCACTCACACACACACACACTTGCACATTCAGTTATACACACTCACAATCATACTCACACACACGCTCAAACACTCTCTCACTCATACACACAAACGCTCACACACACTTGCACACTCAGTTATACATACTCACACAAACGCTCACACACTCTCTCACTCATACACAAACGCTCACATACTCACACACACTCACTCATACACACAAACGCTCACACACTCACACACACTTGCACACTGTTATACACACACACAATCATACTCACACACTCTCTCGCTCATACACACAAACGCTCACATACTCACACACACTCACTCATACACACAAACGCTCACACACACTTGCACACAGTTATACATACTCACACAAACGCTCACACACTCTCTCACTCATACACACAAACGCTCACATACTCACACACACTCACTCATACACACAAACGCTCACACACTCTCTCGCTCATACACACAAACGCTCACATACTCACACACACTCACTCATACACACAAACGCTCACACACACTTGCACAGTTATACATACTCACACAAACGCTCACACACTCTCTCACTCATACACACAAACGCTCACATACTCACACACACTCACTCATACACACAAACACTCACACACTCACACACACTTGCACACTGTTATACACACACACAATCATACTCACACACTCTCTCACTCATACACACAAACGCTCACATACTCACACACACTCACTCATACACACAAACGCTCACACACACTTGCACACAGTTATACATACTCACACAAACGCTCACACACTCTCTCACTCATACACAAACGCTCACATACTCACACACACTCACTCATACACACAAACGCTCACACACTCACACACACTGTTATACACACACACAATCATACTCACACACTCTCTCACTCATACACACAAACGCTCACATACTCACACACACTCACTCATACACACAAACGCTCACACACACTTGCACACTCAGTTATACATACTCACACAAACGCTCACACACTCTCTCACTCATACACACAAACGCTCACATACTCACACACACTCACTCATACACACAAACGCTCACACACTCACACACACTTGCACACTGTTATACACACACACAATCATACTCACACACTCTCTCGCTCATACACACAAACGCTCACACACTCACTCACACACACTTGCACACTCAGTTATACACACACACACTCAATCATACACACACACGCTCACACACTCACTCATACACACACTCTCACACACTCTCTCACACACACGCTGACACTCAATTATACACACTCTCTCACACACACACACACACACTCTCTCACTCATACACACACGCTCACACACTCACTCACAGGACTCTCACTCACACACTTGCACACTCAATTATATACTCACTCGTACACACATGCTCACACACTCAATCATACACTCAATTACACACTCACTCAATCATACTCACACACTTATACACACTCACTCAATCACACACTCGCACACACACGCTCACTCAATCATACACACTCGCACTCTCTCTCATACACACATGCTCACTCTCACTCACGCACTTGTACACACATGCTCACACACTCACTCACACAAACACACACACATGCTTACACACACTCACTCAATCATACTCGCGCGGGCACACACACAGTCACTCACACAATCGTACAATCACTCACTCATACACACACAGACACACACACACACAGACGAGTGAAAATCTGAAAAGGAGTTTAATTCTGAATTCCATCTGTATACAAAATAACTCTGAATACAAACAATCCTATGACGTCAGCATCAAACATTAAATACAAAAGTGAACCAGAAAAAAAGTGACTGGGAACAGAGAGAAGGTTTATAAAAGCGTCATGCAGAGCAGCTGATGAAGAGAAACGTGTTTCACCAAAACATACGAACTTCCACGTTTCCTCTCAGACCAGGACGTGCGTCTGGGCTAAAGACAAATCCTCGCTGACGTTTGCTCAAGTATTTCATCAAAACTTCCGATTTCTTAAAGCTAAATGTGCAAAAAATGTCCTGATGAGGCGAAAGGTGAAGGAAATTTCATAACAAGCCTCAAGTGCAGTGGAATTGTAGTACGGATCTCTTAGCTGACCTAGCGATGGAAACCTAGCGCATTCTGTACTGCATTAGCTAGGGAAATCACGTGAGAATCTTTGCCGAATTAGCCGTGGAACTAGCGATACCGTTGCTAATTCAGAACCGGAGATTGACGAAAAGGAAATCTAGTTCAAAGCCTCGCCGAAGTAGCGATGGAAATTTTGCTTCGTCATAATTATTGTTGTGAAAAATCCTTGTGAAATTAGCAAAGGAAACATTTCTTGCTGCATTTTCTTCACATAATTAGCAAAAGAAATTCAGCAGGATGTTTGCTCAAATTATTTAAGGAAATTCTGTAAAAAAGAAAACAACAACAAAAAAGCTTAGCTAACTAGCCCAAAGATATTTTTGCGAAACCCTGCTAAATTCTTTAAATTAGCCAAGAATATTAGCAAAATCCTCACGACACTATCTGAGGAGAATCCCACGAGAGTCTCTGCTAAATTGGCGGAGGATATTTAGCAAGCTCTTCACCGCTGCCGAGGCAAAGAGTCCTCGCTACATTAGCGACGCTAATTTCGGTCACCTTTCCTTGAGCTGATTTAGGAAATGCTTTGAATTAGTGAAGGAAATTCAGGAGCGAAATAAATCGAATAAGAAATGTTCCGTGAAATGGCGCGTGAAAATAAAGACGCTTAGCCTCCCTAACGTCCTTCTCGTGCCGTCTGAGAAATCTTGAAACGTTTTATCGAGAAGTTCTTTGGTGCAAAAGTCGAAACTAGCCGAAAATGTGAAATCCTCACTGGATTAACCAAACATTTTCACTGATTTTCCCTGAAGCTAATTCAGCCAAGTTTTTTGCTTGCTTGCTCCTAACTGAATCTTAGACAAAAAGGCTAAGGAATTAGCAAAGGCTTTACGGTTAAATAAATACATTTCAAGGTGCCTTTTAGGAAAATGACTATAAAACAAAGCTAATTCAGCGTTTTAGTCGATCTGATTGAGCTCAGATTCGACTGAATACGCCAAAGTGTTTAATTCCGAGTGCTTTTCGCCGGCAGCGTTAAATTAAATAATGACATTTTATTGTTAAACAAGCAGAATTTCAGCTGCATCTGCGTTCAACTCGGCAGTCAGCGAATAAAACATACAAAAGTTAAACGGAGAAACATCGCCGTTTTTAACACAGATCTGCTGGCTGAATTAGCGAAGGTGCGAATTATTCAGGTTTATCGACCCACATTCGTTTCAAATAAAATATCTCTTTTAAAAAAATAATCGTAGTAATACTGAAAAATCATGCATATGTACATCTGCAGGCTCTAAAATTGACTACGTTGAATTTTAATATCAAAATCATTGCATGATGTTTATTACAACCTCAGATATCAGTTATCGAATACTTTGCTGGTTTGTGCGAAGAGAATTCTGGGATTTTCGGCTCAAATCTTATTTATCCAAATTAACAGATCTAAGTAGCCGGCTTTCACTAAAACTGAGACCTGGTTTAGTTTAGTGTTTTTAACAATAACGCATTGTGCGTGTTAAATGTCACAGAACCTGATGGTCCGATTAGCGTAACTACCCTACCCGCATCAAAGTGAAATGTGGGCGTGGCTTTAAACACACTGACAGTTTAACACTCTACACTGTAAATACAACAAATACACAACACAAAATATAAAAAGTTAAAAAAAAAAATCTCTGTCCAATCCTGCGCCAGAGCGGAACGCGGCAGTGTTTCGTTCACGGGTTCCGACAGGAAAAGTGCGCCAGAGACCGAGGCACCTTCACACACTACATAGTGCACCATGCTGAGACAAAACGGGACGAGGCCGAGTGAGGACCTGAGAGGAAGGAGACGATTACAAACTCGCCGGCTGTTTTTTTTCTGTTTATTCACAACCGTCCTCACGAGCTTTAGTGTCCGAATCGTCCCCGATGTCCGGCTCGTCCGTTACAGAGCTTCACTCCAAGAGACGAAGTCCGCGAGAGTCTCAGAAGGCGTCCGAGCTCGAAAACACACACACACATATGTACACACACGCTGCTCGCTTGGAAAACCTCGTAAACGCTGTATATAACGGCTAGTCACCAGAGTCCTGGCTGTCCGACTGAGGAGAATATTTTAGACGAAACATACCTAAAAAATAAAAAATTAAATAAATAAATAAAGTTATCACTGTCAAAATAATGTATAATAATAATAATAAAATATATTGTCTAGAAATAAGCAATCTTATATATACATATATATATGTTATAATAATATAGTTTTAACATTATTATTTAAATGATTCATTTTTTATACATTTTTTTAATTTTAATTTTAAGTTGAAATTATTTTCCGAACTCCGGTACCTTGCTGAGCCGAATCCATTGGTGGCTGTTTGCAGTCATGCGCTCGATGACCGCTCAGCCCACAGTTGTAGCAGGAAACACTTCCCACCTTCTTCTGCCCCGTGCCTCCGTTTCCCATCATGCCATAGGGCTGGTAGGTGTTAGTCCCGCCTCCTAGGAAGCCCTGCATCGGGGGAAGGACCAGGTTCTGCTGGGAGTCATGCGACAGGCTGCTGCTGTACAGGGGTGGGGCCACAATCGGGTATGAGAACGGGGAGGCGGAGCCGCTTCCTGCAAGGAGGGGGCTGAAGTGGAGCAGTGGGCCAAATGTGAACAGGGACGTACCGGAGAACGGGTGCGGGAAGTAGAACGATCCACACTTTCCGCTGCAGCCGCAGGAGCTGCACACGCACGGCGTCGTACCATTGGACTGGGCGGAGCCGTAGCACGCCGTTTCCGTGGTGACGGGACTGGTGGTGGGCGGGGCTACTATGGACGCACTGTTGGGGCTGTAGGTGTTTCCGGAAACGGCCGCCATGGGAACTGCGCTGATGGGCGAGAAGGTGGGTTTGGAGGATGAGGAAAAGGAAAAGGAAGATGATGAGGAAGAGAACGAGGATGAGGAGGAGGAAGAGGCGGAGTTTGGGTACTGAGACAGCCGGGCGTGGCCGGGCGTGGCCGAAACCTGAAAGTGTAGCGTCGGATGTGAGACGTGATGGAGGGCGTTAGAGGTTACCGTTAGCGCAGTACAGGTTTCCACTTCCTGATGCCCTGGGGGTGGTGCTTCCACACCCATCGCTGTGCAGAGCAGGGGTGGGCGGGGCTTGCGGGAGGCGGAGCCGAGTCCTCTGCCTGGGGCCAGCAGTGGGATGGAGGGAAGGGTCACGCTGGTGTGAGACGGACAGACAGAGGGATCGTTCTGCACCGGGAGAACCTGAGCCGTCGGCCGACTCGGACCGGAACCCGCCGTGCTGAGCAGGAAACAGACGCGGTCTTTCTCTACACACTCCACATCGGTACCTACACACACACACACACACACACATACACATCAGTAACAGTATTTTACATACAGGACAATGTATTTAAATTAAAAGTAAATTAAAAAGTACAAATAAAATAAAGATACAAAATTAACAGTAATATAAATGAATTACAATTAACGAAAAAAAAAGTTTAAAGAAAAAATATTACAATTATTTAAAAGATACATTTATTTATTAAAATAAACTAACAGGAAGGTTATATCAATTAATCTTAATATATAGGTTTAACGGGAAGGAAAATGAAATAAAAATTAATTATCAATGAATTAAAAATAGTAAAAAATTCAATTGTATTAAACTGAATTAACTTAATAATATTATATAAATAATGTTATTTATAATTATTATAATAATTATTATGTAATTATATTAATTAAATGACCGGGAAATGTATTATCAGGTATAAAAAGAATAAAATTAACAAAATTAAACAAAAAATATATATTTTACCCTCAAGCTATTCAAACTGTAAGGTTGTGGGTGAGTGTGTGTGTGTGTGTGTGTGTGTGTCGTACGTCTGTGAGTCTCTTTCAGAGGAGTCATAGGGCTGGATGGAGAACTGGAGTAACCTGATGATGAGCTGCTGTCCCTGAGGGAGGACAGAGAACCGGCCTCCACTTCCACACGCAGCTCTGAACACGAACACACACACACACACACACACCTCATCTGTAGTGACGGTTCACCAAACTTTAAGACTGATATTATATTAGATGTTACATGATGTTGTTTATTCTGATTGTCAGATTATAAAAGTGTGTGTGTGTGTGTGTGTGTGTGTGTACCTGTGTTACTGCTGCTGCTCGTATGTGTTATCGGGCCGTTGTAAGTGGAAGGTGTAACTCTCGCTACCCCACCACAGGACACAGGGAACTGAGACATGGTGTATCTCTTCTCGTGTAACTTCTCCCTGAAAAGGAAAAGAGGATCATTCGAAATCTCGATCGATCGTTACGCCCTGACTACATCGAAAGCTACACAAATTAATAACCTATTAACACAAAAACACCACGGTACTATCGCCATAGTAACAAAATGCATGTACTTGCATAAGTCACATTTTACAGTGGATGCAGCACTTCCACTGCTGACCACTAGAGGTCAGTGTGTGCACAGAATCCAGCACGCTCTCAGTATCTACAACTACATCAACATCTGTATCTTCTGTAAATCTGCTCTGTATAAATAAATCACGTGGAATTGAAATGAATCAGATATTTGATTCTTTGAATGAACTGACTCAGCAGACTGAATCGAACAAATCCCTCATTAATGTTACTGAGGTGAGTGTGGAATGATTTCAATCTGAAGATCTGACTGTGTGATGGCAAACACTTGTAGTTAAGTGTGTGTGTGTGTGTGTGTGTGTGTGAGCCACAACCTCTCTCTTGTTCTTGTGTTTTTTTCCAGTAAACACCCTTATCACACCCCTATCGGCCAAGCTCGAGTGGAAAAGAGATTAAAACACTGTGTGTGTGTGTGTGTGTGTGCTTTATTAGTTTTCCTTTTGAGATAATCTATGATCAGTCTGACCCAGCATCAGACAAAACACACACACACACACTTCCTAGCTTCAGGCAACAATCAGCATGGACAGCAGTTTATCTAAAACAAAAATTCAAGGTGTGTGTGTGTGCTTTATTAGTTTTTCTTTTGAGTTAATCTATAATCAGTCTGACTGCATTCTAAACACTGCAGTTACACATCCATAAAGCTACAGGATCATCAAAACAAACCTCCGCCAACAAAATGTAAGCCACGCCCCATACCAGAGTCTGATGACCAGAAACTGAGGAAGAAAAATGGCCTGTTTTTATCTCTGTTTGTATCGTGTGTTTGTATCATGTGTGTGTGTGTGTGTGTGTGTGTGTGTGAGTGTGACTCACTTCTGCAGCTCCAGCTGGGTCTTCAGCTTCTTCTTGGCTCCCTGAGTGAGGTCATACTTATTCAGGTCTTCTTCTGTCAAAGCAAGGAACTGTGGGAAATCGAGCTCAGCGTTAGATAACAATCAATTTTATTTCACTTTCAGCAACAGACAGAACTCCAGATGTCATTTCACATCCCTAATGATGAGGAAGTTGTATTTTTCCACTGTACCTCTTCCATGGTGAGCTGCTTGAAGACGGGGTAGTATTTGTGGAGGCGGAGCTTCCGCAGCCAGTCCAGGATGCCATTCTGCTCGGGGCTGGGTGGGTGTGGCTGCTGCTGTTGTGGGTGTGGTGCAGTTTGCTGCTGAGGCGAGTTGGTCTCTCCTATAGTGGGAACAGCGAGGCTCGGATGAAGGGGCAGGATGGGCGGAGGGGGCAGATGTGCAGGCGAGGGCTGGGGCATCGGGGCAAGAACATTTACCACCGGCTGAACGCTCGCGACACCACACACCGCCCTGAGAACATAAAAGAGAAGAAGAAAAGAGAATGAAATGAATGCTGGATTGCGATCGGTTAGTGGCTCAAGTGGTCAATCCACAGCTACATGTCAGATGATCCACTTACCTATTCGCTCCTCTGTACTGAAGAAGACAACTCAGATCTGTAACACAGAAAACACTCATCATCATCATCATCATCTTCACACCAACACTTTAGAACTGCCAAGCACTAACTTCTTCATTTATTCATTTGTTCTTCTTCCTCTTTTTCTGTGTATCTCTCTCTATCATTTGCTCTCCATCTGCTGGTCTCTCTATTATATAACTCTGTTTATCTGTGTTTCTCTCTCTCTCTCTCCCTCCTGTGTCTTCAGCTCTCTGCTGTACGTGTGATAGCAGATCAATCTATAAGTCCTTTGCTGAAAAACACAACTAGCATGAAAAACAGCGCTACTATATGCAAACTGAACTCATACAGACAAGAGAGAGGGAGAGAGAGAGAGATAGAGAGGGGGGAGAGAGAGAGAGAGAGAGAGAGAGAGAGAGAGAGGGAGAGGAATGCCCTACTCCATCACCAGTACATGATCCCAGCCTGCTGTTACTATCACCACACACACACATTCTCTCCTGTACTATTTACAGATGACCAGATGAGATCATCACTCTCACCACCTCCACACACACAAACATACCCAGACACGTGCACAGACACACACACACACACACACACACACGCTCCTGCCTGAAATAGAAACACCTCGTTCACCCAGGAAGTGCTTTTAAACCTGCGTTCTCATTAGTAGGCGACAATGAGGCTGATGACAGTTGATGTCATGTCAACAATTGGGCCACGCCTCCTTCACTGTGACTGACAGATAGGGAAGCCATGCCTCCTTAAGGTGACTGACAATCACTGAGGCCACGCCTCCTTGACTGTGACTGACAGATACAGGGGCCATGCCTCCTTCACTGTGACTGACAGGTACAGAGGCCATGCCTCCTTCACTGTGACTGACAGGTACAGAGGCCACGCCTCCTTCACTGTGACTGACAGGTACAGAGGCCACGCCTCCTTCACTGTGACTGACAGGTACAGAGGCCACGCCTCCTTCACTGTGACTGACAGGTACAGAGGCCACGCCTCCTTCACTGTGACTGACAGGTACAGAGGCCATGCCTCCTTCACTGTGACTGACAGATATAGAGGCCACTCCTCCTTCACTGTGACTGACAGATACAGAGGCCATGCCTCCTTCACTGTGACTGACAGGTACAGAGGCCATGCCTCCTTCACTGTGACTGACAGATATAGAGGCCACTCCTCCTTCACTGTGACTGACAGATACAGAGGCCATGCCTCCTTCACTGTGACTGACAGGTACAGAGGCCATGCCTCCTTCACTGTGACTGACAGATATAGAGGCAACTCCTCCTTCATTGTGACTGACAGGTACAGAGAGCACAACTCCTTCACAAGAGAAACACAAGTAACCAAATAGTTTAAATACAGGATTATACAATAATGGTGTGCATATGTGTGTGTGTGTGTGTGTGTGTGTGTGTGTTTACTGGTGCTGGAGGTGGGCTGTGGGCTGGAGGATGTGCAGAAAAGTCGCACTCGTTCGTGTCGGAGAACGTGAGCCGGAAGAGAACTTAAACACCTGAGAAGTGAACAAGCAGAATAAAGAGTGTATGTGTGTGTGAGAGAGAGAGAGAGAGAGAGAGAGAGAGGACAGACAGACAGACAAGTACAGAGAGGCACAGAATTAGTAAAAGTGACAAAGAAAAAGAAACAAACTATTAGAACTAAATATTATGTTTCTGAAAATAATTAATGAAGTTTTTAATCATTGTTTTTTGTTAAGTCACCTCAGGTCCAGGTCATGAGGCTCAACACCAGGTTGAGGCAGGAACTTCTCCAGACAATCATCAGGAAAGAGCTGGGAGAGCTAGACACACACACACACACACTGTCATGACTAACAACAATAATGTATTAGAACGAGTGCATTAACCTGTGATTTGAGGCTGTGCCTCTGTCAGAACTGCTGTGCTAACACACACACACACACTCACCTGGGACACCAGCTCCATCACTTCCTGAGACGTCTTGCTAATGACTGACAGCGTGGAGTCGGACCACACGACCTGAAAAAGAGAGAGAGCGAGAGAGAAAGAGAGAGAGAGAGAGAGAGATTCGATGTGTCCATCACTGAAAGGTATGTGTGTGTGTGTGTGTGTTCAATATCTCACCTCCAGTGTGTATTCTGTTGATGAGTCCACTTTGTGTGTGACTCCCTTCAGCTCAATCCTCTCGACTCGGACTGAAACACACACACACACACACACACACATTAATTAAGATCTTGACCTGAATCACATCATTTCTTTTTAGTCATCACTTCTACCCCAAAACATGCTAGATGAACTTAACGACTTGCCCTACATAGAAACAGTAACCATATGTGGGTGGAGATTGGCTATCTCTAGTACATGGCCCGCCCACTTCCGCATGATTTGACAATGAGGAGGTGAATGTTTTGTTTACCGCCGTTTTAGTTAACGGCAAGCCCCGCCCCCTGACTTCTAAGAGTACAGAGCTTGCTCCGAACACAAATCAGCACATTTAATGTGCCTCAGTGTGAACAAGCAATTTTCTGCTGCACAAACAAAATGGGAAAATAAAAAAGTGAAACATTTTTTTTAAAAAAAAAAGAGAGAGAGAGAGAGAGAAGCCAAGCGGAAACACACACAATAGACAACTTCACACACACACACACACGTGTACACATCCACACATACAAGAAGAAACATTCATAACAGTATATACACACAAACATCCCTAATTTAACACACACACACCAGTGTGTTAAATATACCCTGCCAAGTCAGCACTTCCTGCAGTGTGTGTGTAGGAGAGGAACAGAGAAAAGTCAATAAAATAAACCCCTCTTTTTCCTCCCTCTCTCTCTCTCTCTCTCTCTCTCCCTGTTTCTCTCTTTCCATTTATTTCTCCTTCCATCTCTCCTTTCCTTTTATTCTAGTTTACTCTTTCCCTCTTTTAATTTCTCTCTTCAATCTGTTGCTCATTCCCTCGTTCCTTTCCTTTCTTCTCCATCTCCTTTCATCTCTTTCCCACTCTCTCTACTTTCTCATGTCTTTCTGTTCCTCTTCTCTATCATTTTCTTTTCACATTAGACCACTTGCACAACCCGTGTGTGTGTGTGTGTGTGTATGTGTGTGTGTGTATATGTATGTGTGTGTGTGTATGGCGGGCGAGTGTGAGCCCATCTGGAATGTTCCGATGAACAGGAAGCACTTTCCCTTGAGTCGACGGCCCGCTCCACCCTCAACGCCCACGCAACCCCTCATTACACTCTGTGTGTGTGTGTGTGTGTGTGTGTAAGTAAAAATGGACCATGAGGCAGTGAGAGTGTGGCAGTTGAGAGAAAGAGGTCTCAGAGAACTGCATGTAAATGATGCTAGAAACCAGAGTTCACACACACACACACACACACACACATACACACACACTCCATTATCACACCACATCTTTTCCTCACTGGCCAGAGGCATTGTGGGTAACCACCTTCAACTTTTCCCACACAAAGATGAAGTGTGTCAGAGCACTAAACACACATGCGCGCACACACACCAAGGAACACAATGACACACTGGCTCCACCTCCTTCACTAAGACTGACAGATATAGTGGCCCCGCCTCCTTCACTGAGGCCACACCTCCTACACAGGGTTAGAGGGGTTAGAGGAAGTTAACATTAGTCATTGATGATGTAATGAGGATGTTTTTAATTGAAGCAGATACAAGACAGATCAGACGTCTCTCTTCCTGAAGGGCAGAAGTGCACACACACACACACACAAAGACACACACACAGTGACATACAAACACACTTACATACACACACACACACACACACACACAGAGAGTGACATACAAACACACTCGCATACACACACACATACACACAGTGACATACAAACACACTCACATACAGACTTACACAGACAAAGACACACATAAAAAGACACACACAGTGACATAAACACACTCATACACAAGCTGGCATACAAACACACCTGCATACAGACACATACACACAAAAAGACACACAGACACAAACACACACAGAAATACGCACAGAAAAAGACACACACACTTGCGCACACACACACACACACAGAAAAACACACTCGCATACAAAGACACACAGATATGTTCACAGACTCACACACACAGTGACATGCAAATACACGCACATACACACACACTCGCTCTCTCTCACACACACACACAAACACACACACAAACACACACACCAGTATTCACACCCCGAGGCATGCAGCTGCTGCATACCTGACAACTAATGTGTGGAATTCTGCTGTTTCTTTGGCTTTAGTTTCTCTCTCTCTCTCTCTCTCTCTCTCTCTCAAACACACACATTTATAGACAAATGACATTACTAATAGTTTATTTGCAGGACGCAGCCACATTATTTTACTGATAACACTCAGTAACACTTTATACTTTATTACAGGTTTAGAAACGCTGAATAAAGTGTTTATAACGCAATTACAATTCTGAGCAACGCTTTATGCTTTATAACAGGGTTATGAGCACTGAACAAAGTGTTTATAACGCACTGACAATACTGCGTAACGCTTCATACTTTATAACGGGTTTATAAACACTGAATACAGTGTTTATAACACACCGACAATACTGCGTAACGCTTCATACTTTATAACGGGTTTATAAACACTGAATACAGTGTTTATAACACACCGACAATACTGCGTAACGCTTTATACTTTATAAAAGGTTTATGAACGCTCTCATTTATAAACTCTAGGTGGATTTATGTAAATTTGTCTTTCAGATTTGCAAATCTTGTCTGTTTTAATTAAGGCACATTAACAACAAATACCTCTGAAATCTGTATAAGGTGTACATAATGCTTCAGAAGTGTTATAAACGTGCTATACATGTGTTATAAATGCACATTTGGTTAATCCATTTAGAGTGTGTATAGACTTCATCTAACGTTATATCTCGCGTATAGACTTCGACAATAAAACACTATTGTGGTTAGATTCTGCTCATATAGAGGAAGTGAAAGAACAATGACGTGCGTGCGCGCGCGTGTGTGTGTGTGTGTGTGTGTGTGATGTTTCTTTGAAAAGAGTGTTGGACAGGAAGGAGATGAAGGAGACAGAGATGGTGTCACATCTTCATCCAAAAAAACTCCATTACCTCATACACACGCACACACCTGTCATCATAACATCTCATGTGTCTGTCAACACACACACACACACACACACACACACTCCAGGGCTGACACCTTGTTAACACACTCATCTAGAGGTTTTTTATATTCATATTAATAACTAGCTGGTGTTATCATAAAATCGCTGCAGAATGCTGGATTCTGATTGGTCAGAAAGAGTTGATCGGTTTTCAATCACAGCAGCTCTGGCAGTACTGCAAAACAGTTATATATTAATGAAAATCGATACGATATTAAATCAAACACACAATATCGAGGAAGTGCCCTAGATACACAACCACAGCGCAAACATGTATGCTAATGTACGCTTAACTTTATCTAGCAAACGTGAGCCTGAATACAGCGACCGGGATTTCACTGACGGACAGAACACAAGATAATTCATGGAGGATAGTACAGGAACTTTAAATTCTTCAAATCCTGGGGGGAAAAAACACCCCAAAAAAACAACGAAGCAGAAATCAGGAGTAAAAGCTAAAAAAACCTCTCCATCTTCTCCAGTACAGACACAACACAGAAACTGGGATCCGATTCAAGTGCCAGTTCATGCAGACGTCCCGCCCGTGTAATTACATGATTATAGACCACAAAACGATTTCGAAAAATATCCTGAAGCGCTCGGGGCGCAGAAAAAAAACCCGTCTTTTGTTTTTCGGAATCGGAGTCGGGGTTTTTTTTTTTCCCCCCTGTACAGGTTAAATACACGACGTTAGGACACGTGACAAAGTGACCACTGCACAGCGACACTGATTATTTAACTCAATCACCTGTGGCTGTCCCTTTCTTTACTTCACTCCCAGTTGCCATGGTTACACTTGTAGCATCAGTGCACCACAGAGGAAGTCTAACTCCTCTAGACTAGCTCTTCAAAATTAAGAGATAAAGGTGTTTAAATTTAAACACTTAAGGTTCAGCAGCAGATAGAGAATTAGGAGGAGAGAAAACAGAGATGTTTTACAGTGTGTGGTAAAGAGGAAGTCTAGCATGAAACTCTAAGTGATTCAAACTCCAACAAGATTCAATTCTAATGTGATTCAAACTCTACCAAGATTCAATTCTAATGTGATTCAAACTCTAACAAGATTGAATTCTAATGTGATTTGAACTCCAACAAGATTCAATTCTAATGTGATTCAAACTCCAACAAGATTCAATTCTAATGTGATTTGAACTCCAACAAGATTCAATTCTAATGTGATTCAAACTCCAACAAGATTCAATTCTAATGTGATTTGAACTCCAACAAGATTCAATTCTAATGTGATTCAAACTCCAACAAGATTCAATTCTAATGTGATTCAAAGTCTAATGTGATTCAAACTCCAAGATTCAATTCTAATGTGATTCAAACTCTAACAAGATTCAATTCTAATGTGATTCGAACTCAGACCAGATACAATTCTAATGATTCAAACTCTAACTAGATTCCATTCTAATGTGATTGAAAGTCTAATGTGATTCAAACTCTAACTAGATTCCATTCTAATGTGATTGAAAGTCTAATGTGATTCAAACTCTAACAAGATTCAATTCTAATGTGATTCAAACTCCAACAAGATTCAATTCTAATGTGATTCAAACTGTAACAAGATTCAATTCTAATGTGATTCGAACTCTAACAAGATTCAATTCTAATGTGATTCAAAGTCTAATGGAATTCAAACTCCAACAAGATTCAATTCTAATGTGATTCAAACTCCAATAAGATTCAATTCTAATGTGATTCAAAGTCTAACAAGATTCAATTCTAATGTGATTCAAAATCTAATGTGATTCAAAGTCTAACAAGATTCAATTCTAATGTGATTCTAAGTCTAATGTGATTCAAACTCCAACAAGATTCAATTCTAATGTGATTCAAACTCTAACAAGATTCAATTCTAATGTGATTCAAAGTCTAATGTGATTCAAAGTCTAATGTGATTCAAATTCCATCAAGATTCAATTCTAATGTGATTCAAACTAACAAGATTCAATGTCTAATGTGATTCAAACTTTAAGTGATTTAAACTCTAAGCAATTCAAACTCTAAGTGACTCAAACTGTAACAAGATTCAGTTGTAATGTGATTCAAATTCTAATGTGATTCAAACTCTAACAAGATTCAATTGTAATGTGATTCAAACTCTAACACGATTCAGTTGTAATGTGATTCAAACTCTAACACGATTCAGTTGTAATGTGATTCAATGTCTAATGTGATTCAAACTCTAACAAGATTCAATTGTAATGTGATTAAAACTCTATTTTGATTTAAACTTTAAGTGATTTAAACACTAAGCGATTCAAACTCTAACACGATTGAAGTGTAATGTGATTCAAACTCTAGCATGATTCATAAGTGAATCAAATTCCAGCATAAATTCCAGTTAACTGCACTGAGAAGTTGATCTGACTCTGAATCAATCTTAAGGAAGTGAAACGACCCTGCCGTGTGTTTTTGGGTTTTTCATTTTTAGCCCCGCCTCTTCTCACACGTTCCTCAATTACTGTTTCTTGCATTTTGACTCATAATCCTGAGCAGCGTGGAAATGGACCAACTCAAGTAGTAAACAAATCAGAAGAATCAACTGAATCAGAAGAATCTGATTCGGATTCAGCAAACGGGATCACATGTGGCCAAGCCACCAAATCCCCACACGTGCTAGAATGAGTGATTCTAACCATAACAAACATCAGAGAGAGGTTCTACATAATCTGAACAAACTACACACACACACACACAGCACACTGTATGTCTAATCTCTTTATCTCGATCACTGACCACTGATTAGAATTTTGAAACTCTCTCGACTCCTGGCCAAATTCAGACTTGTTTCGGATTTCTCCGGCTCGTGAGAAAAGCATGTAAGACATTCCTGAAGCTCTGCGCATGTTCTTTCGTGTTTCATCTTCCACTCTGCGCCTCTTCTCGCCTGCCTTTGACCCGAGGTGTGTTGTTGTGGATCCATGCTCACCTTTTCCAGGTTTCCCAGCATGCATTTTTATGGGTGGCTCCTGGCAAGTAGGCGCAGGGGTCGGGGACATGACCTCTGACCCCACACCGTCATCCACGGGGCCTGTCGTCACTTCTCTGGGCACGGTCTAAAGAGAAACAAATTAGAGAATTAGCTAACGAGTGAAACGTTGGCTATGTTAGCGATATTACATCTGTTACTGAAAAATGGCAAGGATGTGAAACACCAGTGGAACAGTCAGTGACCAGGTCAAGAGATGGTTAGAGAAGCAACCAAGAGACCAAGAGTAACTCTCAACGTGATGCTACCACCACCATGCTTCATAGCAGGTATCTCTCTCTCTCTCACACACACACACACAGAAAGGAGGCGTGGCCTATTTTTAAAAATAAAATAATATTCATTAATAATAATGTCACACAGTATATGAGGTTTTCTAAACTATTTTTTCCTGGAGAACAGTAACACTGCATGTGAAGCAACGTAGATGCTAAAACCGTTCAATCTCCAGCGCAGGAGTCAACACTGTAATTAAAAGCAGATGGAGAATACGGATGGTCTGAAACGGTGAGTGGAGAGGGAGTTTTATTATTGGTTTTTTTTTTGTTTTTGTTTTTTACAAGTGAATTACTCAGTAGTAATAAAATCTCTCTGATCAGTCTGGTAACTCTGGGCTTTTCCTGTATACACATGCAGTAAAATATATCTGATTGGTCTGTACTGCTGATCTACAGCCTGCATCTAAACTAGAGTCAGATCAGAATCAGAATAGGGTTTAGAACAGTTTTATAGCGCAATCAGATCAGAATCAGAGGCAAATCAGAATGAGATTGAAATTAAAATCAGCGGTATAGACCAATCAGAATCAGAATAGGGTTCAGAACAGCATTATAGACCAATCAGAATCAGAATAGGGTTCAGAACAGTATTATAGACCAATCAGAATCAGAATAGGGTTCAGAACAGTATTATAGACCAATCAGAATCTGATTGGTCCACACAGCTGATTTGAGTCCTGTTCTGTAATCTGATTGGTCCACACCGCTGATTTGAGTCCTGTTCTATAATCTGATTGGTCCACACATCTGATCTGAGTCCTGAGTCCCACATCTCATAAATGTCCCATATGTGAGTAATAAACTCCACTGTGAATCTGTTTTTCATTGATGTGAGCTCTCTCTCACACACACACACACTTGAGTTTCCAGGCTGGAATCTCCAATCTGGAATCAGTGCAAACATCAGACTAGTTTTCAGTTTAAATAAACAGTTTAGCAAACAATAAAATATCCACAGTAGTGATGTATTTAGACATGAAGATGGTTTCAACATACAATGTTTACTGCTTCAGATTTGCCCGGAAACTACGAGGCTAATATCTCATGGGGTTTATAGTTTTTTCAATTTTCCTCCAAACTTCTTTTATCTTTAAAAAAAAAGGCACATTTAAGGCCAAATATAAACAACGTTAAAGGTGTACCTGAGGAAAACATAAACCCAGTGTCCTGCTCCACTTCCACTGCATGCAGAATGATCAGAAAAATATTTGTTTTCCATCATAACATTTTATACTTTAAGCTCAGTGGAGACTAAGGGTGCTGTACCCCAGCAGTGAAGGTTCTGTACTAATGAGCAGAAAACTGAGAAAAACTCCCATCCCACAACAGGCAGACAGACAGGCAGACAAACAGGCAAACATACAGACAGACAGGCAGGCAAACATGCAAACAGACAGGCAGACAAACAGGCAAACATGCAGACAGACAGGCAGGCAAACATGCAGACAGACAGGCAGACAAACAGGCAAACATGCAGACAGACAGGCAGACAGACAGGCAGGCAAACATGCAGACAGACAGACAGACAGACAGGCAAGCAGACAGACAGACAGACAGGCAAAAATGCAGACAGACAGGCAGACAGACAGGCAAACATGCAGACAGGCAGGCAAGTAGACAGACAGACAGGCAAGCAGGCAGACAGGCAGGCAGACAGACAGACAAACATGCAGACAGACAGACAGGTAAACATGCAGACAGACAGGCAGGAAAGTAGACAGACAGACAGGCAAGCAAACAGACAGACAGGCAAACAGGCAGGCAGACAGAAAGGCAACCAGACAGACAGACAGACAAACATGCAGACAGACAGGCAGGAAAACAGGCAGGCAGGCATGCAGACAGACAGACATGCAGACAGACAGACATGCAGAGAGATACTACTGTGCCCTCAAAAACATAAAAACATGACCAAGATATCATATGCTGTTCTTTATAAAAACAAGGTAATATTTTAGCTTTTATTTAAAAGAGAGCCGGTCCTGTGGGGGTTTAGTTACAGAAATGATTTAGTTTTTTTTTTAAATGACACTGTCCAAAGAGCCACTCTAACCAATCAGAACTTAATTACTCCAAAAGAAAGCCACTGACATCACTGAAACCAATCAGATCATAGTCCCTGTTCAAAAGAGCCACAGTGACCAATCAGATCACATATCCTAACCCCAATGCCACATTAACCAATCAGATAACAGATCCAACCCCCAATGCCACAGTAACCAATCAGATCACAGATCCTAACCCCAATGCCACATTAACCAATCAGATAACAGATCCAACCCCCAATGCCACATTAACCAATCAGATCACAGATCCTGCCCCAGTGCCATAATAACCAATCAGATCACAGTTCCTGACCACAACGCCACATACATAAACACAGCTAAATACTAAGTTCTGTGACATTCCTGATTGATTAGTAGGTTACTCATTTCAGTATCAGAAACCATCCTGGAACTCAAACACGGTCTGAAAAAGTTCTAGGTTCTAGAGAAATGTTTCGCTGTAAGATGTGAGGAGGTGATGTGAGGTGACGAGACAGAACATCACTCAGCGAAGACTACAGTGGGGTTAAACATAAAGGCTGTAAATGATTTTCTCTCTCAGCGTTTTGCAAGGCGACGCCGTTAACTAGACCCAGATGTGTTCACATGAGAAAATCCCGGGGAAACAAAACAGCAGTTCCACTGCGCCAGGTTCAGGATACCGTCAGGGATACGATCGGGGATACGAGGGGTTCAGCGTGTGTACAAGCGTACACAGTGTGTGTGTGTGTGTGTTTGTGTTGACGTTTTCTCTTGTCTGACTTCCCTGGTGAATCAGAGTAGAGTGTGTGTCACGCAGAGAGCTGACTTCAGCCGACAGAAATGTGCTGAGCCCAACGCCACACGCGCCAAAGCCAACAAAACCCTAAATACAGCCGTCTTTTCTCCGCCTGCAGCCGGTACTTTCCCCTCCCACACACACACACACACACACACACACATGTATGTGCACACAAACATTTAGACACTGTGTGTGTGTGTGCATGTGTGTCTCCTGACAAACTCTGGTTTTATGTTACAGCCATGATTGGCATAACGGGACCTTCCGCTGCCTCTGATTTGCAAACGCAGCTCTCGGGCAAAATGACCTCAGATCCTCTGCTGAAAGCTCCACTCTTCCACTCTTCCACTCTCTCTCTCTCTCACACACACACACACACACACACCATGTAACAGATGAAATCGCGACCATGTGGAACTTCAAATCTAATAAAAATAAATCACCAAAACACACAAAGCTACAACAATTAGTTTAAATTACTTTGATTATTTGCCCATTTAACTTATCTTTATTTCTATTTATCGTTTTTTTCCCATATGAATAAAAGGTGAGACTATATTATTTATTAACATGTTATAAGATGTTTATATATTTCAATCGTGCCTCTTTTACACCAGAAGGAGTTGCAGCGACGCTGAGAAAATGCAGAACAATTAGAAAACCTAAGTTGTATGAAAGCTACGACAGGCCACGCCCCCAAAGCTACAGCACCATATATTGGACTTTAGAGGTAAAAAAATCAAAAAGAAAAATTGTAGTCTATAAAATTTTTTAAACATCACCTGGCTAGTCTTGATTTAAAAAAATGAGTTAAAATTACTTAACCAAATTAAGTTGATTTGAATATTTTATATTACAGTTAAAATCAGAAAAATCTGACACTGTTGCTTTTCTTCCAAACTAAAGTGGCGAGATTAAAGGATCCTGAAGACAAACCAACAGTCTGCTCTGAGGAATCATCTGAGATCTGTCGCTTCACCTCATTTGCATAATTAAGAAACGCCCACTTCTAATGACTCCAGGATGTAACCTCTCAATAAAATAAGCACTCACGTGCGACTTAATGGATGTAAAAAATGGAGGCTGAAGGTAAAACATCTGGCACACGCCAAAACCAACGTCTTTACTTGTCTTTTCTCGTGCTCACACTGTCACGAGCGCTTTAGCTTCAGGCTACTGCCAATCACAAGGCTGTGAAGATGCTAACATGACATTAGCATAGACGAGACACTTGTGGAAGGAGTGTCCAGTGGCAGAGCTTCAGAACATTCAGCGGTAAAGCTGTAACTTTATGCTCTTGCACGTCTCCGGGACATTTGGCAACACCGAGCTGCTCAAGTGTGAGGTGTGATTGTTTATTTAAGATAAAATGTCGTTACTGATGAACTGGTGTGGAAGAAAACGCTCAGGAAGAACAAGCATGATAAGCATCACTTATTTTTCCTAAAACCGCACGACAAGTCGTTAAACAGTGAGTTCACAATGGAAATAAATAAATTCTAAACATATCTGGCACCAGTACAATCCTGAACACTGCTGGAACTTTTAACTAGAGTGAAATTGTTTTTTTTTTTTTTTTATTGTAAATACGACAGAGTTTCCTAAGCGAGGCGTTTTCCGAGAATGTCTATCTCCGACTGCAAACCTCCGCACCAATAGAAACGCTTTCTTTAAATCTTTCTTTCTGGAATTCGTTGATTTGTAAAGCCGAAACGTTACAGAGATAAACATGCCACTCTCGGCTAACCTCCACCAGGTTTCATTCATTAGAAGATGTTATGGTTGGAAAGCTGTCCGTTTCTCTCCGATATATAAAGCAGAAATTCCTCACGGCTGACTATGTGCGTCTCCTACAGCAGCCACGGACTCGGGACTTTTCAGACTACAGCTGGATCGAATAATTGAATCCCGTAACTAAAACTGAAATGCAGACAGTGTGTGGTTACGCTGCGACACACAGCTGGGGTCAGACCAGGACAAGCGACTTCGTTATGTTTTGTTCTTCCTGGTGGTGTTGTTGTTGTTGGGAGTTAAATAATGACACTGGTTCCAGGAGGAATAAAGTGCTTGAGTAACTCAGGCAGAACTTAGTCATGGATTTAGCATTAAATGCAAGTCACAGGATTAAGATTCAAATTAAAACCTGCTGCTGATCCTTTAAAAGACTTGTCTGAACACGACGGATCTGGATTCTATAAGAATAAAAATACACATTAATCATGAAATGACTAATGACGACACACTTAAGTTGATCATTTTTCCAAGTGGTCTCTTCCTCACCTCAGTGGTCATAATAAAAAATTTTTAAAAAAATCAAACCTTGAGATGGATGGAAGTTGATTAAATTGTATCTTGGAAATACGATCGATCCATGAAGTGCCTCGAGAATCCTACAACCTCAAAGTAAAATTAAACAACTGGTCTACTGCGGCCCGGCTCAGCCGGGGATGAAGGGACGGATTCGACTCGCGAGCAAGTTTAGTGGTGTGTTAGAGCTGGAGAAAGAGGACCAAACTGTGCTGGATCCCAGATTATTTGGGATAAATCCAATAAACAGGGAATTCCTGTGGTCCCGGAGCGGCAGGATCCAGCACAGTTCGGGGATGTGATCAAGCACATGCAGCAGTGTGAAGTGTTACGGTAGCTCAGCTACCTTGGTGCAGCAGGTAAGATGTGCAGGTGCACTGATGTACGTAGGCATTGAAGTAGGAACAGCAGGCGATCCGGTGTTTCCTCCGTGTGCCGTGTCGGACCCGCTGGACTGGAGGATCTCCTGGATCTGTGCAAGCAGCTGTCTGAGCACCTGCTTCTGGTGGAAGCTGAAGGCTGGGTGATTAGCGGCCATGGTGAAGAGCAGGAGGAACTGCTCGCCGGTCCGTCCGTCACTCAGACGAAGCCCATAATCGTGGATGATGGTGTCGACGTGCGTGAGCGTCCGGAAAAGCACGCCCGCCGCCGCCCGGTTGTCCGAGCCGAGTAGGGCAAGCGAGACGAGAAGCTTGCTGCGCACCACCTCGTCCGTCATGTTGGCCAGGAGCGCCAGGTCGGCCGGGTTGTTGGCTTTGATCTCAGCATCTCTCAGAGAGTGGTAGTCCTTACGAGCCAAGTCCTCCAAGCAGGACCCGAGGAAGCGCAACTCCACTGGAACGCAAAGATCCAAGAGTCCGCACAGGAACTCGGCCCTCTGAGCTGAGCTCAAGCCCGAGAACCACCGGTACACCTCTTCTCTCTTAAGGCAACACCTATTCTCCACCATTTTGAAGCTTGTCTTGGAAAGAAATTCTGGGAGAACCGAATCCACCAAACCCACCGAACTCCAAACTCATTCATCAACCTTCATCGACTTCTCAAGTTCAACATCTCGACACTGGGAACGGTGGAGAATAACAGCACTGTTTCCTCCTTATTTTATGCACAAAGGGTTGCATTATTTACTCTTGCTGAAAGTGAAGGGGAAAAAGTGAAAAAGTGGAAGGAAGACAGGAAGGGGAGCGAAGGGAAAGAAAGGAATCCGTGCGGCTGCTGCTGGAAGTATGTCCAGACTCGACTCTTTCCACCATCTACCGACCTCCTGCTCAGCTTTAAAACAGGAAATACTGCTCAGAGAATCTGTGAAGCCTTGAGAAGTCTTCAGTCCTGCTTTTCCTCCTTCTCAAATCGCAATTTTTTTCCTCCAAACCGTCCGGCCAGTGATGGACCCGAACCGATAAACAATCCCATCCAAGTCCAGCACACTTCGCCCTTATAGTTGCACTGTAGGAGCAAAACAGGCCACAAATTCCACCTTGTAATTCTTTATCGAGGTTGTAAATGTACATCTGACACTCATTCCCCTCCTTTCCGATTAGATTCGAATCCGAAATTGTGTGAATAAACTCATATTTCTCGCTCCTTGGCTTTTAGATCCCGTCGGGAAGTCGACTAAAAGGCAGCAACGTCTCTCTCCCAGCCTAGAACTCTGGCTCATAAGCTCCGCCCACTCCGTTTCTATAGGTCAGCCTGCCTGTCAGTGACGCCAGGCTGCGGCTCTGATTGGTTAAAGACGCCCCTCGAGCAGCTGCTCAGCTTTCCATTGGGTCTGTAAGGCTTTTTTAGCCATGGATTAGAGTAAATTCATACCTCAAATATGAAATATAATACATCAATGGCCTATATTAAAGAAAAAAAGTCTTAAAGGTATACAAAACAAACAAACAAACAAACAAGTAAACAAACAACGAACGAAAAAAAATAGGTATTATTTACAAATATGGTAATAGTATAATAAATATGACGTGTATAGAACAGTACAGGAAATATAAAACTGTATTATGGTAGAAAATACAAAGAATGCAATGGAATAATACATTTATAAGACTATATAAAATATACATTTTATGACATTTATCATAAAATAAAATCAACGCATGTGTGTGTGTGTGTGTGTGTGTGTGTGTACTTCTATATTCTGTAAGTTTTTTTCATGTAATTCCACCTTGCCCAGTCCATATGATGGCGCTGTTACATATAAATGCTTAAAAATAATCAGAAATGTATTGTTTATGCTTTATTCTTCAGTATATGAAATCTTTTTTTTTTTTTTTGTCAGCTGATTATTTGTGAACATTATGGATTTCATAACAAAAACAGTAACAGATTATATGGGGTTGTTTCAGGTTTAAAACATTACACATATTCATAGGTATCCTATTATATTCCAAATTCCTGAATGTTCATTAAAATTCAAGTTATCATAAAAAAAATTGAATTCTTCATGTAATTATGCCAGACTTCCTGGAAATGTTTCGCTTATGTACTTTAATACTTACTTTATGTTTGATATGAAAGAAGTTGTTTTCAATAATTTACAATAATTCATCAAATGTAAGGGTGATTTTCTGTAGATTTCTGCAGATATTTGGGCTGTGATACTATCAAAAGCACAAACAGTTGTGTATCTTATTATTTCACACAATTACATCCACATTTCCAGGTGAAACACACAGTATGTCTATCCATTGTCTATACCTGCTTTATTCCTAATCTGCTGGAGCCTATCCCAGCACACATTGGGCGAAAGGCAGGAGTACACCCTGGACAGGTCACCAGTCCATCACAGGGCCACATATAGACAGACAACCACACACACTCACATGGGCAATTTAGAATTACCAATCAACCTAATGTAAATGTTTTTGAGCTGTGAGAGAAAACCGGAGTACCCAGAGTAAACCCACGCAGGCTCAACTCCACAAAGAAAGGCCCCTGCCTGTTCGAACCCGGGATACAAACCCAGGACCTTCTTGCTGTGAGGCAACAGTGCTAACCACCAAGCCACCATGCTGCCCCACACAGGATGTAATAAAGATAAGAAAAATCAAAAACAACTGTAGGACAGCTTTAGTTTAAAAGTCGTTGTATATATGTGTGTATATTTCTATTAACACTTATAAATGGGATGAATCTGGCATTTGAATGTTTGAATAAGTTTATTTATATGTTTTCTAAACCAAGTCAGTGAAGCGTGGACCTTAGCATTTCTATTTTAAAGCCGTTGCACTGCTTGCATTTCACCACTAGAGGTTTCCATTGAGTTTTCTACGAGCCTGCTCAGAAAAAGACGGCGCCATTCTCCCCCCCCCCCCCTCTCTTTCTCTCTTTTCTGGACTTTTTCTAAATTGCACTGACTCCAAAAAGTGTAGAAATGTGAATCATTAAGTTCACTGAGATGGAAGCCATAGCCCCCCCTTTAGATGAAATCATAGCTGGAGTTCAGACCACAGACACTTTGAACATGGCTTTCTATCCAAATGTTTGGAATCTGTCTTTTCCTTGGCTCCGGGTTCCCAGGCTGAGTCTGAGCTCAGATTAGTGTCATCATGGAGTTCTCCCTGTGTACCCATGGGTTTCCTCCAGGTACTGTGTGTAACGTGTGATCTCCCTGTCAGATTAAATGATGGAGATCGTCTAACAGTGGACCTTCAAATGCAAAAAAAACTTTCTTACATTCTGCTAATGAAGTGAGTGTGAGGTAATGGGGAGATTTTTTTCTGTCCATTAGCACATGGGCTCTTTATTGTCTTTATTGAAAAATGAGACTGGGCCCTTTGCCTTTTGTTCTTTCTGCCCTTATTATCAGCAATAATCTCAGATCTAGCTGTGTAAATCAGATTATGATTGTGAAGTATGAGTGTGAAATGGTTTTAAGCACCACGTCAGGACACATGAATAATTAGTGCTGTTGTACGGTGTTGTCGCTGGTCAATATTCCAAATATTTATAAATTATACCATTAGTGATATATTGGCCAGATTCATCACTGCATACATAGATTATATTATATTGTAGTCTAGATCACAAATAGAAGAAGCAAACAAACAGAACGCAATCATCATGTAAGAGATTCCTCACAGAAACTCGTGTCCATTCGTTGACTTGTTCATCACTAGTGTGAGTCCAACTGGGTTGCGAATGCATGAGCCAATGTTCCAGATTTGTTCTGAACAGCCACTTCAGATTTGTTCTGATCAGCAGTGTTCCAAATGACCAATCACTGATCAACAGTGTTCCAAATGACCAATCACTGATCAACAGTGTTCCAAATGACCAATCACTGATCAACAGTGTTCCAAATGACCAATCACTGATCGGCAGTGTTCCAAATGACCAATCAGTAATCAACAGTGGTCCAAATGACCAATCACTGATCAGCAGTGTTCCAAATGACCAATCACTGAGCAGCAGTGTTCCAACTGATCAGTCACTGATCAGCAGTGTTCCAAATGACCAATCACTGATCAGCAGTGTTCCAAATGACAAATCACTGTCCAGCAGTGTTCCAACTGACCAATCAATAATCAGCAGTGTTCCAAATGACCAATCACTGAAGAGCATTGTTCCAAACGACCAATCACTGATCAGCAGTGTTCCAGCTGACCAGTCAGTAATCAACAGTGTTCCAAAAGACCAGTCACTGATCAGCAGTGTTCCAGCTGACCAATCAGTAATCAGCAGTGTTCCAAATGACCAATCACTGATCAGCAGTGTTCCAACTGACCAATCAGTAATCAGCAGTTTTCCAAATGACCAGTCACTGAACAGCAGTATTCCATATGACCAATCATTAAACAATCTGGTTCCAAAAGACCACTTACCTATTACCACTGTTCCCAAAGTCCACTTACTGATTAGCCTTGTTCCAGTTGACCAATCACTGATCACAATTATGTTACATTTTTTGTTCTTCATTTTTAACTTCTCATGAGTTAAAGTGAGTTAATCAATCTGTAGCTGCTTCCTTCTTGTCTAGTTCTCAACTCCTGTGTGTCTGTGGGTTTCATCTCCTTCACATTCCACATTTGTAATTTGATATGCAAATGATCAAGAGGAAGCAATGAATATGCAAATTAGCCTGTTGTGTCATTCTGTGATTTCTAGTAACCTTCAATAATACTTAAGCTATCAATATTGCCCCTGTCTGCTAGTCTGAGCTTTACAGCAAGGTTTGAAAGGTTCTGATTTTCAGTACTGTCTTGACTTAGCCTTAGCGATGTTTGTTATCATTTACGGCATTTTGTCAGACACCCATATGAATGTTTCAAAGAACATTCATCTCATTTTATACAACTGAGCATTTGATGGTTAAAGGCCTTGCTCAGGGGCCCATTTGAACTCACAACCTTCTGATCAGTAGGCCAATGCCTTAACACATCCCACATCCAGCTTGTGATAAGGGAAACTGTGATATAGATTACACAGGATATTTTTTAGATATTAGATTTTTTTTTCAGTATATGCCGTTATGATTTCGTTTCAGTTCTACACTAATTCATTAGCATTAAAGCAGGTGGAGAGAAAACCCCCAGTGCAGACTCATTTCCTGTGCTCTGTTGTTTAGAGGAGCGTTTCATGATAACACTCTCTTCTTAAGGAGACACCTGTCGTGCTTCACAACCTCCTCTGCATTATCACTCTCTCTCTCTCTCTCTCTCTCTCTCTTTTCTCTCACTCCTACGCTCTGCATGCCTCGTTGTGCTCAAAAGACCGACCACACACACACACTCCCTGTCCTGCACTAATGCTAATGAACAGCAGGCTCAAGCTAAAGTGGCGACATCAGCTAAACCATCTCCTGCAACTGAAGACGTGTTTGTACGGCTCGCTTCACTTGCGTATTCATCTGTGTGTTGATAGCACCAACACATTAGCTAAGCATAAAACTCTGACGGGATTACTAAATCATATTACATATTCATTTAGCTGAGCTTCATGGCTAATCACAGTTAGCTGGCTAACAGGAGCTACATCTGATAGGATTTCTGAAAGGATTTTAAGTGGGAGGTTGTGAATATCCACTGCTAATGCTAGCAAGGTGGCTGTTATGAGCTAAACTAACAGGATTTTTTTTAGCAATTAAAACTAGTTGGCTCAACTGACATAACCTGGCAGGTATTTATTTAAAGAGATGATATTCTGACCTTTTTCAAATGTTATTTGATTATAACAGGATCCGAGTCATAACACTAGCTAACATGAGCTAACCTGACAGGAATTCTGTGAGGATTTAATTTGTATTAGATGTATTGATCTGTTCAGCTAATAGTAGCTAGCTGACTAACGGCTAAATCGTAGATTTATTTTTAAATGAATGTATAAGACATGGGCACACTGCACATACTTTATATTCCAAAAGCTCTTACTGATCATAGTCAGTCTATCATGTTTAGCTGGAGTGTCGGGTCCCTGAGGGGAATGTGGTACGTGTGTTATGGAGATTGTCCACTGGAACCATGGACCAAGGAGAAAGGGTTAACATTCATACAAGTATAAGTGTAGTGTAGTATGCTAGAGCAATGTTGGAGGTGATTGTCCCATTTGTTACCAAATCTAAACAAATACTTGACCAGTTCCACCTTAAGAGTCGCTCTGATGAGTCTGTGACAGTGTTATTTATGTAATTTGTAGATGGAGACAAGGTTTCCGAAACTCTTTATGAGATCGGAGCCGATCCAAAATTACCATCTCTGATTAAAGTTTATAATTATTATGTTTATATTATGTGATGCTAAAACAGCATGTTGTGTATGTAGTGAGTAGAGGATGAAACATTATGTCTAGAGATCCATCAGGACTAAAACATATCAGATATAAAGGGGGAAAAAATCAGTGGCATCTTCCGACCTGCGGAAAGCAAGCCATGCTACAGGCTATCATTAGCCTATGTCTTATTTCTGTGTGTGTCCTGAGCATTTGAGAGAGAGAGAGAGAGCGAGAGAGAGAGAGAGAGAGAGAATACTGGCCAATTAAAACGCTGATCTCCCAGGGGAGGGAATGAAAAGGAGAAAATGGTGCATGTTAGCAGAATGTCTGTCTCTTTAAGTGTTAAGTGATAGATAGATAGATAGATAGATAGATAGATAGATAGATAGATAGATAGATAGATAGATAGATAGATAGATGGGTTTAAGACCACCGCTAAAGATCACCAAGATACAAACATCAAATAAATCACAGAGTGCTTGGACCCCTTAATCGCTTTTATTATTTTGAGGAAACCAGAGAACCCCAAGGAAACCCGAGCAGATATACGGAGAAGATGTGAAATTCAGCATAGACGCTAACCTAATCTTTTAAATGAAGAGGGAAAGAGAGAGAGAGAGAGAGAGAGAGAGATTTGTATTAGAGTAGTATATGCGTCTTTAAGTGGAGAGAGATGGAGAGGGAAAAGAGAAAGGGAGGGAGGGAGTCAGGAAAGAGAGAACGAGCGTTAAATGGAAAGAGGGAGTGTTGTGTCTCTTTAAGTGGAGGTAGAGAGTCAGTATGTGCGGGGGAGGGGAGATGAGGGGGGGTTTGGCTGTGTTGGAACAGTCCTCCTGTAATGAGCAGATCTGAGAGAGAGAGAGAGAGAGAGAGAGGGAGAGGGAGAGAGAGAGAGATTCAAACACACCGACAGCTGAGATAAACGATAAGAAGCAGCGATACAAGCAAAGCAGGCACGCACTCTCCCTGGATACACATCAGAACGGAAGGCTCTGAACCTGGATTTATCACTGATGCGCAAACACTGGATTGTGATGTGGACCTGAAAGAGCGTGAGGAGAAAGCAAGCAAGATAGATAGACAGGGAGGGAGAGAGAGAGAGGGAGAGAGAGAGAGAGAGAGAGGGAGAGAGGGAAACAGAGACAGCAACCATACAACGGATTAATAACGCTGGATTGTCTGCTGTCCTGCTGATCCATCCATCTCCTGTTACCTAAACGACAGCGTTCATAGCAAGCAATCACGCGCCTCCTGTTTTTTTTCTTCATTCTTCTCTTTCTTTCATCCCTTCATCAGCAGCATCATCCGCAGCGTGATGATGTCGGGCGGGGGGTTTGGGTGCTGACGCTTGTACAACAAGACAGGAGCCTCCTCCTCCATACACTCTTAGAAAAGAAGGTTCTTGGGTTTATCCCCCTGGAGGAACCCTGAAAGCTGGCATGTAGAACCTGACCATACCAAGCAAGAATCATCCAAAGAACCCGAGAGGAACCCTTTTTTCTAAGAGTGTGTTAGAGTAGACTTGTGTAAATGCTGCACAAGCGCTTCCTCCACCGAACAGGTTTCTAAAAAGGTGGAGCCTCGGGGAGCTGAAGATCAGGGCCTGAGAAGCCCTGCACATCCGAGTCGCTGTGCTCGTGTCGCCCGGCGCGTGATGGCTGGCGTGGGCCTTCCGCTGTGTCCATCTCCGAGACGCAGTCGCCGGAGACTGGCTCGGGAATAATAACCTCGTTCTCTGGGAGCAGGATGGTGTGAGCAACATCCCGTGTTATTTTTTTCTTTCAGCCTCTTTTTTCAGTTTGAGTTGTTGTCACTTAGAGCAACGTCTGACTGACAGGGATATTTCCAGTTTAAGCAAAGTCTTCCACTCTTGTTTTCGTTCCCTTCCCCTCCCACCACCACCACCACCCATCCCTTGATCTTTTTTTTTTATTTTCTTTTTCTTTTTCCGAGATTTGTGGACTTTTGCCAAGCCCTATTTCATGCATGTCCACTGGGGGCAGGTTCAACTTTGACGATGGGGGGTCTTACTGTGGCGGGTGGGATGAAGGCAAGGCCCACGGCCATGGCATCTGCACGGGGCCCAAAGGCCAGGGCGAGTACGCTGGGGCATGGAGCCATGGTTTCGAGGTCCTGGGTGTATACACATGGCCAAGTGGCAACACCTTCCAGGGCACGTGGGCGCAAGGCAAACGCCACGGCATCGGCGTGGAGAACAAGGGCAAGTGGGTGTACAAGGGGGAGTGGACGCATGGATTTAAGGGGCGCTACGGAGTGCGGGAGAGCACCGGGGCCAGTGGCAAGTATGAGGGCACGTGGAACAACGGGCTGCAGGATGGATATGGAACTGAGACCTACTCAGATGGAGGTAAGCGCAAGATTCTTGCTTACCTGGTACTGTCTTAGCAAATAAAGTTAGCGATGTTGTCTACCTGTTTACCTAAACAAAGCCAAAATCTAATTAGCCAACAAGTGTAGGAACAGCTACCAAAGTTAGCAGAAATCTCAGTCAGTGTAAGGCCAAGTAACATTTCTATACTTTGTAGAGTTTCCATAAATTATGCAAATAACCAATAAATAAAACAAAAAAATGAGGCCAATATGCATAACTCAACTTTCACACTCTGGTTTGCACCTCCTACCTGAATCTGATGCTCTGGAGCTTTACTGGAACCCACAAAACTTTTTAAAGCAACACAATATCATAGCAATGCAGAATTAATGTGCAATACTAAACTAGAAGCATTAATTATTAGCTCATTAGACTCATAATGCTAAACATCTTGACTCTGATTTAAGGGCAAATTGTTGAAGCATGTCCTGATAGAATTAACGGTTACACCTGTACTTAAATTTGCTACGTCTATTGTATTAATTACACTACGGAATAGTTTATTCACGTTAGCTAAGCTAGTGATTTTCCAAAATCTTCCAGCAGCACTGAGCTAAAATTAGCCACAAACTAGCTACCTTAGCTAAAGCTAACCTTCCCTTTCCAGGAACAGCTACTGATGTGCTGTTAGCAATCTTGCTAGGGTAAAGTAACTATTGTTGTCTGAAGTTTAAACTAGTAGCCAGGTTTACTATCAAGGACGAGCGTATCAACAACGTGGTAGTGTAAAAATCTAAAAATAGATGTTGCAAAAAGAAATATCTCAAATCAACCGCATCAATTTATGAGAAACAAGAGCAAAAGAAGTAGCAAAGTATGGTAGCATTTTACTGTAAACTTCAAAATATATGATTTTGAGAACAAATTAGTAACAAGTCAACGTTGTTCTCTTAATATCCGAATCTATGACTTTATTTCTCAAAATGTTGCTACTTTATTTTCAAAATCATATACTTTTAATAAAGTCTCATTAAATTTGGACAATTTGTTTTTATCCATTTGGTTCTTTACCTGTTTACTTCTTTCCCTGCATTTCTGTTTTATTTCTCTTATTTTCATTAGTAAGTTGATTTCTTCTTTTTTTTTTTCTCCACGTGAACTGAAGGAAGATTTTGAGGCCATATGTAAAGCACATTTCACATTTCACTGTAACACACTACACTCTAACACATATACACCATATAAGCAGAGAGAAAAAAAAACAAAATGACTCATTTAGCAGAAACACAGCGCAGTGAGGTCAGTCAGATTCACCCACATAAGCGAGTGTGTAACGAGGTCTCGACACGCCGATGACCCCGGAGCAGAGCGCTGAAGCGAGGGAATATAAGTGACACAGACTGATGTGTGTGTGAGAGCGAACATCCGGATTAGAGGCCTGTTTAGCCTGAGTTTACCTAAGACACACCAGCAGCCTAACAATGATACACACTACACTGTAACACACTCCACTGTAACACTAATACTCACACTCTGCTGTAGCACTGATACACACTCCACTGTAATACACTCCACAGTAACACCGATACACACATCACCGTTATATACTCCAACTGTAACAGTAATACACACAATCTGCTGTAGCATTGATATACACTCCACTGTAATACACTCCACTGTAACACCGATACACACTCTACTGTAACACTGATACACTGCACTGTAATAAACTTCACTGTAACACTGATATACACTTAACTGTAACACTGATACACACTCCACTGTGACACTCATACACACTCCACTGTAACACTGATATACACTCCACTGTAACACTGATATACACTCCACTGTAACACTGATACACTGCACTGTAATAAACTTCACTGTAACACTGATATACACTCCACTGTAACACTGATTCACACTCCACTGCAACACACTCCACTGTAACACTTATACACACTTCACTGTAACAGTCATACACACTCCACTGTAACACTGATTCACACTCCACTGCAACACACCCCACTGTAACACACTCCACTTTAACACACCCCAATGTAACACACTCCACTGTAACACTGATACACACTCAACTGTGACACTCATACACACTCCGCTGTAACACTGATACACACTCAACTGTGACACTCATACACACTCTGCTGTAACACTGATTCTCACTCCACTGTAACACACTCCACTGTAACACTGACACACACTCTGCTCTAACAATGATACACACTCTGCTGTAACACTAATACACACTCCGCTGTAACACTGATTCTCACTCCACTGTAACACACTCCACTGTAACACTGATACACACTCAACTGTAACACTGATACACACTCAACTGTGACACTCATACACACTCTGCTGTAACACTGATTCTCACTCCACTGTAACACACTCCACTCTAACACTGATACACACTCCACTGTAACACCAATGCACACTCCATTGTAACATTGATAAACACTCCACTGTAACCCTGAAACACACTACGTTGTAACACTGTAAAACCCTCCACTGTAACATTAATACACACACTACTGTAACACTGATACACACTCTACTGTAACACTGATACACACTCCACTGTAACACCGATACACACTCTACTGTAACACTGATACACTGCACTGTAATAAACATCTCTGTAACAGTGATACACACTCAACTGTAACACTGATACACACTCCACTGTGACACTGATACACACTCCACTGTGACACTCATACACACTCCACTGTGACACTCATACACACTCCACTGTAACACTGATACACACTCCACTGTGACACTCATACACACTCCACTGTAACACTGATACACACTCCACTGTGACACTCATACACACTCCACTGTAACACTTATACACACTTCACTGTAACACTGATTCACACCCCACTTTAGAACACTCAATTGTAACACATACACACTCTACTGTAACACACTCCAATGTAACACTTATACACACTTCACTGTAACACTCATACACACTCTACTGTAACACTGATACACTGCACTCTAATAAACGTCACTGTAACAGTGATACACACTCAAATGTAACACTGATACACACTCTACTGTGACACTCATACAGACTCCACTGTAACACTGATACACCCTCCACTGTAACACTAATACACACTCTGCTGTAACACCGATACACACTCCACTGTAACACTGTATCACACTCCACTGTAACACACTCAACTGTCTGCACATTGCACATTTCACACACTTTACATAGTCTGTTATTTATTACAGTTGTTTACATTCTAAATCTTTATATATATTCTATATTCTACTTACATATATTCTATATACATATTCTATATACATATTATACCTTACCTTATTTTATTTATATTTTATTTTACTTACTGTAAAAATGATAGTTTTTATATTTTGTATTTTAAATTTTATTTTTTTCTTTTATTCTGTCCTTATTCCTTTTTTCTTTTCAAGGGTCAAAACAGTCGTGTAAGCACTGACACACTTCACTGTAACACACTACACTCTAACACATATACACATTTCACTGTAACACTCATACACACTCTACTGTAACACTGATTAACACTCCTCTGTAACACACTCCACTGTAACATGAATACACACTCTGCGGTAACACCGATACAAACTCCACTGTAACACACTCCACTGCAGCACTGTAACACACTCTACTGTAACACTCATACACACTCCACTGTAACACTGATACACACTCCACTGCAACACTGTTTCACATTTCACTGTAACACACTCCACTGTAACATTGATAAACACTCCACTATAACACCCAAACACCCTCCACTGTAACACTGACACATACTCTGCTGTAACAATGATACACACTCTGCTGTAACACTAATACACACTCTGTTGTAACACTAATACACACTCCACTGTAACACACTCTGCTGTAACACTAATACACACTCCGCTGTAACACTAATACACACTCTGCTGTAACACTAATACACACTCCACTGTAACACACTCCACTCTAACACTGAAACACACTCCACTATAACACTGAAACACACTCCACTGTAACACTGATACACATTCCACTATAACACATTCAACTGTAACAATCACACTCCACTGTAACAATCACACTCTACTGTAACAATCACACTCCACTATAACACATTCAACTGTAACAATCACACTCCACTGTAACAATCACACTCCACTGTAACAATCGCACTCTACTGTAACAATCACACTCCACTATAACACATTCAACTGTAACAATCACACTCCACTGTAACAATCACACTCCACTGTAACAATCACACTCCACTATAACACATTCAACTGTAACAATCACACTCCACTCTAACAATCACACTCCACTATAACACATTCAACTGTAACAATCACACTCCACTGTAACAATCACACTCCACTATAACACATTCAACTGTAACAATCACACTCCACTGTAACAATCACACTCCACTGTAACAATCACACTCCACTATAACACATTCAACTGTAACAATCACACTCCACTCTAACAATCACACTCCACTGTAACAATCACACTCTACTGTAACAGTCACACTCAACTGTAACAATCACACTCCACTGTAACAATCACACTCCACTGTAACACATTCAACTGTAACAATCACACTCTACTGTAACAATCACACTCCACTATAACACATTCAACTGTAACAATCACACTCCACTGTAACAGTCACACTCTACTGTAACAATCACACTCCACTGTAACAGTCACACTCTACTGTAACAATCACACTCCACTGTAACAATCACACTCTACTGTAACAGTCATACTCAACTGTAACAATCACACTCCACTGCAACAGTCACACTCTACTGTAACAATCACACTCTACTGTAACAATCACACTCCACTATAACACATTCAACTGTAACAATCACACTCCACTGTAACAGTCACACTCTACTGTAACAATCACACTCCACTGTAACAGTCACACTCTACTGTAACAATCACACTCCACTGTAACAATCACACTCTACTGTAACAATCACACTCCACTATAACACATTCAACTGTAACAATCACACTCCACTGTAACAATCACACTCTACTGTAACAATCACACTCCACTATAACACATTCAACTGTAACAATCACACTCCACTGTAACAGTCACACTCTACTGTAACAATCACACTCCACTGTAACAGTCACACTCTACTGTAACAATCACACTCCACTGTAACAATCACACTCTACTGTAACAATCACACTCCACTATAACACATTCAACTGTAACAATCACACTCCACTGTAACAGTCACACTCTACTGTAACAATCACACTCCACTATAACACATTCAACTGTAACAATCACACCCCACTGTAACAATCACACTCCACTGTAACAATCACACTCTACTGTAACAATCACACTCCACTATAACACATTCAACTGTAACAATCACACTCCACTGTAACAGTCACACTCTACTGTAACAATCACACTCCACTGTAACAGTCACACTCTACTGTAACAATCACACTCCACTGTAACAATCACACTCTACTGTAACAATCACACTCCACTATAACACATTCAACTGTAACAATCACACTCCACTGTAACAGTCACACTCTACTGTAACAATCACACTCCACTATAACACATTCAACTGTAACAATCACACCCCACTGTAACAATCACACTCCACTGTAACAATCACACCCCACTATAACAATCACACTCAACTGTAACAATCACACTCCACTCTAACAATCACACTCCACTGTAACAATCACACGCCACTCTAACAATCACACTCCACTGTAACAATCACACTCCACTATAACAATCACACTCCACTGCAACAGTCACACTCTACTGTAACAATCACACTCCACTGTAACAATCACACTCTACTGTAACAGTCACACTCCACTGTAACAATCACACTCTACTGTAACAGTCACACTCTACTGTAACAATCACACTCCACTGTAACAGTCACACTCCACTGTAACAATCACACTCCACTGCAACAGTCACACTCTACTGTAACAAACACACTCCACTGTAACAGTCACACTCTACTGTAACAAACACACTCCACTGTAACAGTCACACTCTACTGTAACAAACACACTCCACTGTAACAGTCACACTCTACTGTAACAATCACACTCCACTGCAACAGTCACACTCTACTGTAACAATCACACTCCACTGTAACAGTCACACTCTACTGTAACAATCACACTCCACTGTAACAATCACACTCCACTGTAACAGTCATACTCAACTGTAACAATCACACTTCACTGTAACAGTCACACTCTACTGTAACAATCACACTCCACTGTAACAGTCACACTCTACTGTAACAATCACACTCCACTGTAACAATCACACTCCACTGTAACAGTCATACTCAACTGTAACAATCACACTCCACTGTAACAGTCATACTCAACTGTAACAATCACACTCCACTGTAACAGTCATACTCAACTGTAACAATCACACTCCACTGCAACAGTCACACTCTACTGTAACAATCACACTCCACTGTAACAGTCACACTCTACTGTAACAATCACACTCCACTGTAACAGTCACACTCTACTGTAACAATCACACTCCACTGTAACAGTCACACTCTACTGTAACAATCACACTCCACTGCAACAATCACCAAAACACAATCAATTGTTTAACCAAACCACACTATGATATAACATTGAAATACACTTTGTTTTATACAACACTGTAACGGCAAATCACTCTTCTGTATCACTGAAACATGTTCTGCTGTAACACCAAAACGTACTCCACACTCCACTGTACCACCAGAAAACACTCTGGGGTAAAAACTATAAACTTTCTGCTGTAACACCAAAATACACTCCACTATAACACCAAAACACAATTTTCTGTAACATCAAGACACTCTGCTGTAACACTGAAACACACTCTGCGATAAAAACTAAACACACTCTGCTGTAGCACATAATAACATTCTGTTGTAACACCAAAACACACTCTGCTATAACACTGACTCAACTATAACAATGAAACAACACTTCACTGTAACACTGAAAGACCAACTGTCAGGAACAGCTGGACAGTTCCCTGCCAGACCTGGAGAGGGTGCTGGCAGGTGACTCTGGGAAGCCTGCTTCTTTATGTGTATTTGGTGCCACGCCTTTCCCATTGTTTAATTCCTGCCGTGTCACCTGTTCCGCATTAGTCCTAATGTTGTGCCCTAGAAATAGAGGTCCTTTTGTACCTGTCAGTGTTCTGTGTTTAATGTTCTATGTTCTGGTTAGAGTCATGTCCGAGTTCATGCTCAGGTTTTGTCATGTTTTATGTTAAGGGTTTTGTTTATGTTTCAGTTTCAGCTAGTGCCATGTCGTGTGTTTGTGATTATGATAGTGTTCCGCATGTCTTTTGTCAACGTGAATAAAGCAGTGCTTTTTGAATCCTGCGTATGGGTCTGTCTCCATGGCATGAAGGCGCACACATCACCACGGAGGTCCGGGTTTGTGCCCCAGACGATGTGGGGGCGACCGGACGTGACACCAACACAACACCAAAAGTTCTGAATTTTGCAATACTGAACAAAACACAAACATCTAAAATGGATGGTGGATTGTATGAACTATATAGATGTAAATTAGAAACAAAGACAAGATATTTAAGAAGTAAAAACAAAATACAGATGGTTTACTAATGCTGAAGTTCATGTGATAAATAATGTAAATAAAAAAAAACAACCTCAGAGTTGTTTAGGTCCGATCTGAAACAGCACCTGAATCAGTTGTCATGGCTCTGTAGCTCTTGGATGAGATTGAACTTACTAGATCTGAGACTTATGCACCTTTTTTCTTGGCCCCCATGCTTTCTCTGATCTTCTTCAGAAAACAACCAAAAACCAGAACTTAGAAGAATCTTAGCTCTGTGAACGATTTACATTTTGTCATCAATGTTTTGATGACGTCACAATGCTTCCAGCCTGGGGTGAAAATGTAGCCATGGTAAAAAAAAGCTCACAGAGTTTTTAAAATGTTGTGGATTATTTATGGCTCAATTACACATTAGAGACTTCTGGAATTAGACAGTGGCTATTATGCTGTCCAGCTAAAGGTCAGCTCACACTGAACGTGTGACTGAGGGGATGTTTTAGATGTCTTTTATTCCACACCTACTTTATTATACACGCAATGTCCAGCAGCATGATTCAGATCTGGAGCATAATGAGAAAACATCACGGAGGTCTGTTCACATCACACTCTCCAGCTTTCTCTCTGCTGTGAACTCGATATAAAATCATCCACACCTGGAGGAACTGACACATCCGCTGAAAGGTTCACTAGAAGATCCCAGCACCTCTCAATCCAGAGAGACCAATCCCAATCTGCTATTTTGGATTAGGTCCCATGTCTGTCCCCACGTCTCTTTAAGTACAGCTTCAGCTTGTTCCAAGTGCAGCAGCAGCTGCCTGCTTTCTTTAGCGGGAAAAAAGCAAATTTTTATATTTTATATATATATAAAATAATATATATATTATATATTATATATATTATATATAATTTTTTATATTTTTTATATTTTTATGCACATTCTTTTTTCATGAAAAAATGCATTGTTAACAAATTCCTGATGCTGGAGTTTAGCTCCAGTCTGTCTTGCCGATCTCCTGAAGCTGTATAACCCATCGTGAACACTTCAGAAACTCCTCATCCGCCTCTTCTTGTGATTTATACAGTATGTCCCTCTGTGTTCTCACCTGCTGTCAGTTCATCCTTGAATAGTTTGTATATTTATACCTTGTTGAATCCAAGTCCTAGCCTCGGTTCCGTGTGTTCTTGTTCCAGGGTTGTTTCCTGGTTACGACTCTTCCCTCAGCTGGTGCTAAACTGTACTCCATGTATTATTACAGATTAACACTAAATGACAGGAAGTGCCGTTCGGCTAAACTAAGACGTCCATGTGGTGTAACATTCAGGGTGTAAACAAAGTGTAACAAAGTTAGCTATTTAAACAACTCATTAATAACACGGTCTATATATCAAGCGTTAGCTAGCTAGTCTCATGATGTAGACGTAGATGTTCCTGATTCAGTTTCCTGATGTAGCACTAAATTAGGTGTGTTAGCTGACTAGCAAGCTAAGCCTGATGTTAGCAAAGCAACATCACTGAAATAATAGTTAGCTATGTAGCTGGGATGTAATGGACAGTGTAAAGGTGTGTGTGTGTGTGTGTGTGTTTACATTATTTTAAAACAGTTGTGAAATTCAGCTGAGACTAAGTTGCATAAAGCTGAACCTGCACTTAGCAACAGCAAAGCAAACAAAACATCATCTCTCTCTCTCTCTCTCTCTCTCTCTTAATCTCTGCCTCTTTTTTCGATCTCTCACTCACTGTGTGTGTGTGTGGTACAGTAAGTTGCTGTGGAAACACACACCGTCTCCTGCAGCAGGTCAGCGTGTCACCGGGGACTCAACGCTCCCTTGCTCCGATTGGCCGGCTGACTCTGCTAATGGTGTTTACCTGCATGGCCCTAATCTGCACAGCTTAATCACCTCCACAGGAGAGAGAGAGAGAGAGAGAGAGAGAGAGTATTATAGAAAAATAATCCACGTCTCTGTTGAATATTTTCCTGTAATCCTACAGTCACTATTTTGTTGAAAATCATACATTTTCCGCTTCATCTTTGACTCTGAGTGCTGACACTGGAGATCAGAAAACTTCCAGAAAACTACACCATATCAATTATTAATTCTTCTTCTTCTTCTTCTTAAGTTTATTTGTCATGATTGAAGCATCCGCCATATAAGTCCCTGTGAATGAGCCGTTACGGAAACAATTAGAAGCATTAGGCATTAGAAGCAGCTGCACAAATGACAGAACTAAAAAAGGTGAAGCTGAATCGTGGATATCATGAAATAATATGCAAAATGTTACATATACATGCACACACACACAGACACACACACACACTTCCATGTACTCACACAAACACACACACACTCACTCTAACATACACACACACACACACACGCACTCACACACTCACTCTAACAAACACAGGAGAATCCATCATTATTCCATCATTAGCTTCTGCTTGATTTCTGTCTGTCTCCACACACACACACACACACACACTGAGAGAGTACACAATTACTTTGGACTAAAAGTGCTGACTTGTTGAAAGAAGCAGGTGGAGATTAATAATTGATGGCGTGAGTGGATTAGGAGGCACTCTGCTCTCTGCAGGAGTCTGAATCTTTCCTGCATGAGTTTCTCTCACTGTATCAGAGTCAAAGCTTAACTTGGTCCTGAGGAGAATACACACACACACACACACGCACACACATATATACACATACACGCACACACATATATTCACATACACACACACACATATACACGCACACACATATACACATACACGCACACACATATATACACACACACACATATATACACACACACACATATACACACACATACATGCACACACATATACACATACACACACACATATACACATATATACACATACACACACACACACACATATACACGCACACACATATACACATACACGCACACACATGTATACACACACACACATATACACACACATACATGCACACACATATACACATACACACACACATATACACATATATACACATACACACACACACACACATATACACGCACACACATATATATATATACACACACACACATACACACACACACATATATACACACACATACATGCACACACATATACACACACACACACATATATACACATATATACACATATACACACACATACATGCACACACATATATACACATACACGCACACACATATATACACATACACGCACACACATATATACACACACACATATACACGCACACACATATATACACATACACGCACACACATATACACACACACACATATATACACATATACACACACATATATATACACATATACACACACATACATCCACACACATATATCCACACACACGCACACACATACACTATATTGCCAAAAGTATTCGCTCACCTGCCTTGACTCGCATATGAACTTAAGTGACATCCCATTCCTAATCCATAGGGTTCAATATGACGTCGGTCCACCCTTTGCAGCTATAACAGCTTCAACTCTTCTGGGAAGGCTGTCCACAAGGTTTAGGAGTGTGTTTATGGGAATTTTTGACCATTCTTCCAGAAGCGCATTTATGAGGTCACACACTGATGTTGGACGAGAAGGCCTGGCTCTCAGTCTCCACTCTAATTCATCCCAAAGGTGTTCTATCAGGTTGAGGTCAGGACTCTGTG
>NC_080717.1:24809375-24814375 GCF_019097595.1 Hemibagrus wyckioides
GTACGATGGATGGGTGACAGGAGGTTTCACACTGCATGACTTCACAATAGGAAGAATCACAGACAACTCTGTCTGGTCCACAAACTGCGTTTCACAACCGAATGCACGTGAGAAATAATAAGGAAATAACGCAAGATCACACGTGAGATCAGAATAGAGTCGCACAAGATTCTAAATGGAACCCAGCAAAAAGTCTGTGATCCAAATGGTCAGTGCAGGGAACAGGATTGCGCGTTCTGCATAACTGACCAAATGAATAAATTTGCAAAGTGCTGCTGCTGATGCGGCTGGTCAAGCAAATGTTTCTGCTTTATTTCTGTTTGATGCTATTGTAAAGCGTATTCATTCTGATATAACTACATTTAAGACAGTTTTTTTCTGATAAAACCTATAAACTCTGTTAAACTATAATACTGTGCTCCACCCGAAGCCATGCTTGCTGATATTGTGGTCTATAACTCCTCCCCGAGCTGCCCACTGCCCTGTATCTCGCCCTCTCAATGGCTGTAGGTCATCGCCGAGGTGTTTTTCAGTCAGAGCTCCTTTCACACTGCACGATTCTGAGTCGCAGACAGGTCCAGATATTCAGCATGCCAAACATTTCACGGGCAAGTGTATAGAAGTGTGTGTGTAGCAGTCTGTGTCTAGACCTTTGTGTGTGTCTAGGAGTATGTGTGTGTGTAGAAGTATGTTTGTGTGTCTAGAATTGTGTGTGTAGAAGTGTGTGTGTGTGTCTAGAAGCGTGTGTATAGAAGTGTGTGTGTAGCAGTGTGAGTCTAGAAGTCTGTGTGTAAAAGCGTGTGTGTGTTTGTGTAGAAGTGTGTGTCCAGAAGCGTGTGTGTAGAAGTGTGTATCTAGAAGTTTGTGGTTAGAAGCGTGTGTAAAGAAGCATGTGTGTGTAAAAGCGTGTGTGTAAAAGCATGTGTGTAAAAGTGTGTGTGTATAAGCTTGTGAAGAAGCACGTGTGTGTAAAAGTGTGTGTGTAAAATCGTGTGTGTAAAAGTGTGTGTGTGTGAAAGCGTGTGTAGAAGCATGTGTGTGTAAAAGCGTGTGTGTAAAAGTGTGTGTGTATAAGCTTGTGTAGAAGCACGTGTGTGTAAAAGCGTGTGTGTAAAAGTGTGTGTGTATAAGCTTGTGTAGAAGCACGTGTGTGTAAAAGCGTGTGTAAAAGTGTGTGTGTGTATAAGCTTGTGTAGAAGCACGTGTGTGTAAAAGCGTGTGTAAAAGTGTGTGTGTGTATAAGCTTGTGTAGAAGCACATGTGTGTAAAAGCGTGTGTAAAAGTGTGTGTGTGTATAAGCTTGTGTAGAAGCACGTGTGTGTAAAAGCGTGTGTAAAAGTGTGTGTGTGTATAAGCTTGTGTAGAAGCACGTGTGTGTAAAAGCGTGTGTAAAAGTGTGTGTGTGTATAAGCTTGTGTAGAAGCACGTGTGTGTAAAAGCGTGTGTAAAAGTGTGTGTGTGTATAAGCTTGTGTAGAAGCACATGTGTGTAAAAGCGTGTGTAAAAGTGTGTGTGTATAAGCTTGTGTAGAAGCATGTGTGTGTAAAAGCGTGTGTAAAAGTGTGTGTGTATAAGCTTGTGTAGAAGCACGTGTGTGTAAAAGCGTGTGTGTAAAAGTGTGTGTGTATAAGCTTGTGTAGAAGCATGTGTGTGTAAAAGCGTGTGTAAAAGTGTGTGTGTGTATAAGCTTGTGTAGAAGCACGTGTGTGTAAAAGCGTGTGTGTAAAAGTGTGTGTAAAATCATGTGTGTAGAAGCGTGTGTGTGTAAAAGTATGTGTGTGTGTAAAATCGTGTGTGTAGAAGCACGTATGTGTAGAAGCGTGTGTGTGTAAAATCGTGTGTGTAGAAGCGTTTGTGTAAAATCGTGTGTGTAAAAGTGTGTGTCTGTGTAAAAGTATGTGTGTGTAAAAGCGTGTGTGTAAAAGTGTGTGTAGAAGCATGTGTGTGTAAAAGCGTGTGTGTAAAAGCGTGTGTGTAAAAGTGTGTGTATAAGCTTGTGAAGAAGCACGTGTGTGTAAAAGTGTGTGTGTAAAATCGTGTGTGTATAAGCTTGTGTAGGAGCACGTGTGTGTAAAAGCATGTGTGTAAAAGTGTGTGTGTAAAAGTGTGTGTGTATAAGCTTGTGTAGAAGCATGTGTGTGTAAAAGTGTGTGTGTAAAAGTGTGTGTGTGTATAAGCTTGTGTAGAAGCACGTGTGTGTAAAAGTGTGTGTGTAAAAGTGTGTGTGTGTATAAGCTTGTGTAGAAGCACGTGTGTGTAAAAGTGTGTGTGTAAAAGTGTGTGTGTGTATAAGCTTGTGTAGAAGCACGTGTGTGTAAAAGTGTGTGTGTAAAAGTGTGTGTGTGTATAAGCTTGTGTAGAAGCACGTGTGTGTAAATTCGTGTGTGTAAAAGTGTGTGTGTATAAGCTTGTGTAGAAGCACGTGTGTGTAAAAGCGTGTGTAAAAGTGTGTGTGTGTATAAGTTTGTGTAGAAGCACGTGTGTGTAAAAGCGTGTGTAAAAGTGTGTGTGTGTATAAGCTTGTGTAGAAGCACGTGTGTGTAAAAGTGTGTGTGTAAAAGTGTGTGTGTGTATAAGCTTGTGTAGAAGCACGTGTGTGTAAAAGCGTGTGTAAAAGTGTGTGTGTGTATAAGCTTGTGTAGAAGCACGTGTGTGTAAATTCGTGTGTGTAAAAGTGTGTGTGTATAAGCTTGTGTAGAAGCACGTGTGTGTAAAAGCGTGTGTAAAAGTGTGTGTGTGTATAAGTTTGTGTAGAAGCACGTGTGTGTAAAAGCGTGTGTAAAAGTGTGTGTGTGTATAAGCTTGTGTAGAAGCACGTGTGTGTAAAAGCGTGTGTAAAAGTGTGTGTGTGTATAAGCTTGTGTAGAAGCACGTGTATGTAAAAGCGTGTGTAAAAGTGTGTGTGTGTATAAGCTTGTGTAGAAGCACGTGTGTGTAAAAGCCTGTGTGTGTAAAAGCGTGTGTAAAAGTGTGTGTGTAAAAGTGTGTGTGTGTATAAGCTTGTGTAGAAGCACGTGTGTGTAAAAGCGTGTGTAAAAGTGTGTGTGTGTATAAGCTTGTGTAGAAGCACGTGTGTGTAAAAGCGTGTGTAAAAGTGTGTGTGTGTATAAGCTTGTGTAGAAGCACGTGTGTGTAAAAGCGTGTGTAAAAGTGTGTGTGTGTATAAGCTTGTGTAGAAGCACGTGTGTGTAAAAGCGTGTGTAAAAGTGTGTGTGTGTATAAGCTTGTGTAGAAGCACGTGTGTGTAAAAGCGTGTGTAAAAGTGTGTGTGTGTATAAGCTTGTGTAGAAGCACGTGTGTGTAAAATCATGTGTGTAGAAGTATGTGTGTGTGTAAAATCGTGTGTGTAAAAGCGTGTGTGTAAAAGTGTGTGTAGAAGCACGTGTGTGTAAAAGCGTGTGTGTAGAAGTATGTGTGTAATCAGGGTCTTGTCACTAAAATCACTTAGACCAGGTGGAATTTGTGAAAATCTGCCCTTTAGAGGTGTTTATTTCGTGTTAAAGGTTACATGGAGATTGTAGAATTTCGAAAGCTGAGTCAGAGTTAAACCTCGCTGCTGCTGATCTCACGTCGCAGGTAGAATCTGAGCCTCTGGCTGTTAATCCCACACTGGAAGAGTTTATTTGACTCAGTAACTGTTAATTAGACAGTGGGGGATTTTACAGTCTGTGTGTGTGTGTGTGTGTGTGTGTGTGTGCGCGCTGTGGAACGTGACCTCATTCAGCAGTGTGACGTACAGGAGAGACGAGTGCTTCTGTTTCACCACAGCTCTCACACACACACACACACACACAGACTGTAAAATCCCCCACTGTCTAATTAGATAAAAAGTGTGTGTAGAAGTTTGTGTGTAAAAGCGTGTGTATAGAAGTGTGTGTGTGTGTGTGTGTAAGAGTGTGTGTGTGTCTAGAAGCATGTGAGTAGAATTGTGTGCTTGGACGTGTGTGTGTAGAAGTATGTGGTTAGAATTGTGTGCTTAAATATGTGTGTGTGTAGAAGTATGTGTTTAGACATTTGTGTGTAGAATTGTGTGTATAGAAGTGTGTGTGTAGAAGCATGTGTATAGAAGTGTGTGTGTAGAAGCATGTGTATCTGGAAGTTTGTGGTTAGAAGTGTGTGTGTAAAAGTGTGTAGAAGCTTGTGTGTGTAGAAGTTTGTGTGTAAAAGCGTGTGTGTGGAAGCATGTGTGTGTTGAAGCTTGTGTTTAAAAGCGTGTGTGTGTAAAAGTGTGCGTGTAGAAGCATGTGTGTGTAAAAGCATTTGTTTGTAAAAGTGTGTGTGTAGAAGTGTTTGTGCAAAAGCGTGTGTGTAGAAGCATGTGTGTGTGTAAACGTGTGTGTGTAGAAGTTTGTGTGTGTAAAAGCATTTGTTTGTAAAAGTGTGTGTGTAGAAGTGTTTGTGCAAAAGCGTGTGTGTAGAAGCATGTGTGTGTGTAAACGTGTGTGTAGAAGTGTGTGTGTGTAAAAGCATGTGTACAGAAGTGTGTGTAGAAGTGTGTGTGAAGAAGCGTGTGTGTACAAGCTTGTGTGTAGAAGCATGTGTGTAGAAGCTTGTGTGTGTGTAGAAGTGTGTGTGTGTGTGTAAAAGCATGTGTGTGTAGAAGCATGTGTGTAAAAGTGTGTTTGTAAAAGCATGTGTACAAGCGTGTGTGTGTGTGTGTAAAAGTGTGTGTGTAAAAGTGTGTGTGTGTGTGTAAAAGCCTGTGTGTGTGTGTGTAAAAGCCTGTGTGTGTGTAGAAGCATGTGTGTGTAAAAGCGTGTGTGTGTGTGTGTGTGTAAAAGCCTGTGTGTGTGTAGAAGCATGTGTGTGTAAAAGTGTGTGTGTATAAGCATGTGTGTAAAAGCGTGTGTGTAGAAGTGTGTGTGCAGAAGTGTGTGTGTAAAAGTGTGTGTGTAAAAGTGTGTGTGTGTGTGTAAAAGCCTGTGTGTGTGTAGAAGCATGTGTGTGTAAAAGCGTGTGTGTGTGTGTGTGTGTAAAAGCCAGTGTGTGTGTAGAAGCAT